>NC_137923.1:30055133-30120133 GCF_963457725.1 Sprattus sprattus | reverse complement strand
GGTTCGCTCAGGTCGCTGTCAATCAGAACCTTGCGCTTCCTTCCGTCTGCTGTTGCCACGGAGATGGTTCTGTCGCCCGAGTCGGTCCAGTAGAGGTTGTGCTGCACCCAGTCCAAAGCCAGGCCCTCTGGAGAGTGCAGGGCCGAGTCGATCAGGGTCAGCTGCCGGGAGGGGTCGCTGGCTTCATGGATGTAAGCGCTAAGGTCAAAGGGTCAGACACAATAGGTTTGATAGATCAGAATAGATTTGAATTTAGAGGTCAGGGCTTTTTCCCCTTTTTGCTCTTCTACATAGCTCAGGTCACCTCAGGTCTCCACAGGTAAAGTGTGATATCAAAATGGGTTTTCAGCTCACGCAGGCTAATGACTTTGCACCATCACTCTATGGAGCGGCGGTGGCAGAATATTTTAATAGAAATCACTACTTCATTCTTGCAAACCCTGTGAGGTCTCTATTATTAGGAGTAAGTGCCCCCAATTAGTTTTATCGCCAGAGGAAGGCATCAGGTAGGAATATAAGCTCAAGGATCAGATCTGAGAGGAAGGACAATATGACAATCAGTGCACTCAATTCACCTCAATGCTCTGCAATCTCAGAAAACGTGAGAACTGATCCAACAAGGCAAAACAATCCAGATATCGACCTCACCAAAACATGCACCTGGCCTGCTCAAACATGCACCTGGCCTGCTCAAACATGCACCTGTCCTGCTCAATTTTCTTTACAGCAGGAAACACTCAGCAGCATTAATCCACCAGCATCTGTGAATGCTTAAGGCCATCATCTTTACAGGGTATGATTTCCAAACATTAATCAAGGGCCACAGATAAAACCTCAGTGCCTGAGCCTCTCTCTCTCTTCTCTCTGTTCCCCTGCCTGTGCTGGACAGCAGCCTTGCCACGGCTGGGTCCCCCGTACCTGTAGATCCTCCGGTGGAAGCGGTCGCACCAGAACATCCTGTTGGAGGCCACGTCCACGTCGAGGGCCACGGCATTCTTCTGCGTGGGCACCACCTGGGTGTAGTCCCTCTTCACCAGGTCGATGCGGCGGATCTCGTGGCGATTGGTAAACATCAGATACGGACTCTTCCCTGTCAGACCACACGCATGCAATGCAGTCAATTCCTATCTAAAGAATGATTCCGGCCTAAACCAGTCTACCACCCATGAGCATGGAAACACTGTTCATACTGTTCACACTGTTCATCACGGTTATGCTACTTTATTTCTTACCATAAAAACGATCCATAAAAGTGTCCATACATCCAAAACAGGCACCTTAATGACACTATGTAACAGACCTATTGTGACACAATGAAGCGGTCAAAAAGCTTTGTGTGCTCTCCCTCCGTCAAGCAACACCTGTCACCTGCATGCATGTTCCCAGCTATATTGTGTGAACCCAATTAAGGTAGAGCGCCATCTAGTGTCCCAAACAAAAATAAAAACATGAACCCCAATGGCTCCTACAACTGCTCAGTGTTACACTGGGATGCAAAAACACAAGGCATGCAAAAACCTTGCAAATCCCACCAACAGCCCAGTTGACACTGAAAGAAGCTTGCCAACACAATTAACTAGTGTCTTTTGGCAATATAGCTGGCAATGTCATGCTGTGAAAGCTTTTCTTCCTTTTTGCAGGGTGTTACAGCCCGGTCCTTCACATGACCATATTATGCTATCAAAATGAATTTGAGGATGGTACCAAGACTAGTTGCCTAATAAACCAAAAAGGGTTAATTGTTGCCTTGTCTTATTTTCAAGCAGAGGTGTATAAACATGTTCGTCTCTGTATCGACCCACAATACACAGTCTGTCTGTCTGCCAGTCTGTCTGCCTGTCTGTCTGTCGGTCCTGCTGTCTGTACCTCTCTGCCCTGCACCAAATCCAGTTCCCCTGGCCATAAGTTACATCACCCCACCCACTCTGCGCTAAATACATCCACTTTAGAGGAGTCTTAATATCATTAACACGGCAGATATTGTAGCCGCGGGGACTGCTTCCATTAGCATGTCTTTCTCGTTCTTCCTAAATGAACAGGGTGTCCAATTTAATCTCGGAATGGATTTTTCTCTTATTGTCTTTTTAACTCCGTCCCCACGGCTAGCTGGCACGCTCACGCAGGAGGGGGCATGTTCTCCCTGCTCTTACAGTCAGGAGGTGTTATGTGTGATTACGCTACTGTTGGTTCCACACACGCACACACACACACACACACACGCACAAACACACACACACACACACACACACACACACACACACACACACACACACACACACACACACACACACACACACACACACACACCATACACCCATGCATGAGTGGGATGAGAGTGGACAGCGAGGGGAATGGTGAAATGAGTCTATGAAGAGGTTAGAGTAGGGGCAGAGAGGCCTGCGCATGTGTTACACGCTTTGTAAATTGAGACTTGAAAAAGCAATGAAAAAGGAAATCTGGGACTCAGGCACAGTTACAGATTGGGCTTCTGTGCGCAGAGTGTGTGTGTGTGTGTGTGTGTGCATGTGCGTGTGCGTGAGTGTGAGCGTGAACCAAGACTTGATGTTAGCTATGCTCTCTGCCTGCTCTTGGCGGTGGTTGCCGTGGAAACACCAGCCAGGTGCTTGGTGCTGAGCACGCTGGCGTCTTACCTTCTGCTTTGCAGGTCTTGCTGACGGGGTCTATCTCGTAGCCCGCGTGACACTCACACTTGAAGTCCCCTTTCAGGTTGACGCAGATCTGGCTGCAAGCGTCTGGGTTCTCACACTCATCGATATCTGATGGGATGGGGGGGGGGTAAAGGTGACCATCAAACATGACTAAGTGTGACCATCAGTGGGTGCTTAAGTGTTCGACAAAAGTATTACTCGTATGGGAGCGATATACACGATGTAAATGGAATAATCAATGATCGTTGAAACTTGCCAGACGATGATGCATTAATAACCAAAGACTATAGAATAACTGAGTTCGGTCTTGTTAAAGTCCGTTCATGTGTTCATGAGCCTGCGTACGCATGTTGGCGGTGGGACTCACCTCCGCAGGTTCTCTTGTCCAGCAGCTTGTACCCTGCTGGGCACTGGCACTCGAAGCCAATGGGCCGGTCCACACAGACGTGCGAGCAGCCTCCGTTGTTGAGCTGGCACTCGTCCAAGCCTGAGGGGGAGGAAGCAGGGCTGGGGGGGTTACTAGTCTGAGAGATACGAACCACAGCCACCCACGAGAGACACAACGTTTCCAATCAGCCCTCACGCCTGTACATAATTAAACAGGGCGCCGGGAGGTCTTCAGAGCTGTACGCTCATGATGATATGATTTACATTTATGTTTGTCTTACAGTCAGCTTTCTTCCTCCATCTCTGTAGTCATAAAAGAAGTAATAGTATGAGCAGCAGCAACAGTATCCCCTGCGCTACAAGGGTAGTAAAAGGTCAACTCTACTGGTCTATCATTTAAGTAAACGATATTCAGAGGGATATGCTAATGCATAACAGATTAACACGACTTCACAATACTATGACATAACGCTGCCAGCAATACCATACTATATAACCTGCTGACAATTGAAAAGGAAATGTAACAGTTTCATGCAGGTGAAAGGCTTCAAAGGCCAGACGTGTGAAACCGCTGTTCAAAGAAAAATGAGTGTGTGATTGTGTGTTTGTGTGTGTGGGAGTGTGTAAGTTCGATTTTTGCAATGCGAACATCTTGTGACTTGGGGGATGACTGAGCAGCTAGCGGAAGCAAGCGGCCCATGAAGATTTTAATGAGAAGAAATGGAGGCTGATGCCACCAGCCAAACGAGAGGAGGATCACAAGGCAAGGAGCACGACTCAGGGAGACTGCAGCCAATCAGGCTGACTTGGCCGCCGTGGGATGAGAAGGAGGCAGAGTGCAAGGGTGCTCTGTGATTTGACTGAAATGGGAACAATACAGGCAATTTGATCGGCAACTACTTTAATCCTGGCAGAATTTCCTTTCTGGGTCTTGTTGATGAAGCTGAATGCCACAGACACCTGCTCTCACTCCTCCTTCAGCATGCTTCTCTGAACACTAACATTAAGATCCCCTCCCTCCCACACACACACACACATTCACACACACGTACACACACACACTCACACACACGTATACACACACACACACACTCGCACACGCACACACACACTCACTCTCACAAACACACACAACCACACACACACACACACTCACGCACACACACACACACTCACGCACACACACACACACTCAGACACACACACACACTCTCTCTTACACACACATCCACACCCACACTCTCTCTCTCACACTCACTCTCTCTCTCTCTCTCTCTCTCTCTCTCTCTCACACACACACATACACACACTCTCTCTCTCTAACACGCACACACACACAGACACATTCCGTCCTTCAGTCTCTTTTCTCTCCTTCCCCTGCGTCTCAGAGGTCATGGGAAGACATCTGGGCCAGGTCCTCTACCGCTGTCATTACGGGGGTGACATCACATCACCCTGACCAGGACCAGGGGAAAGAACAATTAGGGCACACGCTGCTCCTGTCCCGCCCACCCACCAGATGCCAAACCCCCATCACACACTCGCCGACTAACAGAGAGGAGGGGGTTGGAGGATGGAATAATCATCTTCAGAGTTCAAACGCAGATATGCATAATTCCTTCTGAGAGACAGTAAAGGTACAGTGAACAAAATCTGAGGTTCCAGGTAAGATTACTGCCAACTTGGATACAAGTATGCTCACTTCTACTTCATAATGTCCCAGATATCGCCATGGGTACATGTATGCTTAGGTCTATTTCATACTGTCCCAGATATCACCATGGATACATGTATGCTCACTTCTACTTCATACTGTCCCAGATATCACCATGGATACATGTATGCTTACTTCAACTTCATACTGTCCCAGATATCGCTGTGGATGTGGAATCATGCAGATACTTTTAAGTACGTTGGCAAAAAAAACATCCCTTCTTAAGAGGGTCTTAGAATTTTCACTTTCAAAATAATGACGACTCGGACCGTAGGGTGAATGAAACAGCTTTCAGAAATTAATCAGGAGAAAAGGATTCATAATGTATGAGCCCAAATAGCTTCATCAAGGCGAGGCAGTCGCTGGGCACGCAGCTGATGCAAAACTAGAGACGAAAAATAAAACGACTCCACTCTCCATTGCATGTGCAATCATGGGCTCCATCAGGAGGGAGTCAGAGACAAGATGGTCCATCCACAAACAGCATGAGTGGCAACAAACCTCAAAAGGCTTCGGCACAGATAAAGCCTGCAGTCCAGTTAGGGGCATGGTTCGTCATGAATAATCACAGTTGGAATGGGAATGGACCACGGTCTTACCGCACTCTTTCTTGGGCTCGTCTGAACGATCCTTGCAGTCGCGGGAGCCGTCGCACACTTTGTCACTGTCGATGCACTCTCCGTCTTTGCACAGGAACTTATGAGGGCCCTCACATTTTGTTGCTGCGGTTCAATGGAGAAACACGAAAATGACTTAAGCCAAGAACAGGAGGAAAGGCACACCAGGCATAGAGGACACAGACGGTAGTTAGGAAGGGCAAATTAGTGTTTGATTTTTTTCTAATTACTTTTTCATCTGATCTATCTATGGGGTCTGAAGATAAACCTGAAATTTCTCCAAGTGGAAATTAATCCAATAATCCTTTATCTGGTAATTAACAGTCTGCAGTGAACCCGCAAACCTACCGTGTAACCCAGGAACGTATAGTTACCGACACACACAAACACAGCGGGAATGTAAATGTGCAAAAGCACCCAAGCACATAAGCATACACACACACACACACATCTCTAGTTGGACTTATACCACATACATATTTACACTCACACACACATACACACACACACACACACACACACACACACACACACACACACACCTTTACCACATTCACATTTACACACACGTACCATTGACACAGCCAGCCTCGTCGCTGCGGTCAGGGCAGTCGTGCACCTTGTTGCACTGCTTTGTGCCGTGGATGCAGGAGCCGTCTCCGCACTGGAACTCATCGGGCCGACAGGTGAGGACAGCTGAGGGGGCACACACACACACATTAGCCACAGGTGCCATGCCAGCAATCACATACACACATCAGACATAGGGTCCTCACCGCCAATCACACACACACATCAGACAGAGGGGCCTCGCCGCTAATCACACACACACATCGCCACAGAGAAACTCAGCACACAGTCAACCAAAGGGTCGGTCGAGCCCATCTCACTCAACGGTCTTGTTCAAGACACAACTGGGATTGCCCTCATTCTCCACTCTCTTTCCACCAAATACTGTGTCTGGTTGCAGGAAGACTGTAACAAGATTGCAATGTCTGTGCTGACAGGAGTAAATAAATAGGGATGTCGCTGAAGAGTATCTGGGCTACAGGCAGCCCACGCACAATTGTTTTCTTAGATGGTTAAAAATAAAATCACACTAAAAACGGCACGAGAAGCACACAGCATGGCACAGATTCAAAGTTGATGATTTCTTTATCAAATGTGGGTTTTCATCAATGATTTAATGCTTCATTACCATAAGCACAAACAAAGATGTATTTACAGAAAACACTCACAGAAACACACAAACAAATACCTAGCACAGACAACACACACACGCACACACACACACACACACACACACACACACACACAAACACACACGCACAGACAGACACAGAATTATTCATATGATTATTCCCCTTGGTTCATATCAGGTGCTAGAAAGAAAGCAATATTCTGTAACCCTGGGAACATGAGTTGGCCTTATCTGTGTGTGTGTGTGTGTGTGTGTGTGTGTATATGTGTCTGTGTGTGTGTGTGTGTGTGTGTGTGTGTGTGTGTGTGTGTGTGTGTGTCTGTGTGTGTCTGTGGGCAGGGGGGGCAGCAGCAGCAGTGTATTTGACCATAAAGAGGCAAGAGACAGTTGAGGAGGAGATTACACCTCCTGCTGCTCTCCTCTCTCAGCCGCAGAGCAATCGCGCATCTCCCATCAGATTACCCCTGCTATCTCCCCCTCCAAACAAAGGACCACTTACTCTGATGCGCAGGGAGATTCAACTGAGGCTGTTTGTCAGAGGCTCTACTGTAAGTCACATAGATAGTCACACAGGGGAAAAGTCCAAGTAAAACAAGGAGTCAAACATGGAGGGTCTTCTCAGACCAAACCTTGAAGGCAAGTCAAAATCCAAAACACATACAGACACTTATTGGAACTAATCTGTTGTACTAGTGCTTTGTTGTTGCGTCCCACATTACAACGTCCTTGTGGCGATTATGCTGATGGTGTGATTTTGAACCGTCACCAGATGAGGGGAGCAGAGGGCGTTTGAGGGCTTGAAGGCCAGGGCTATCACAGAGGGCGTGTGAGGGCTTGAAGGCCAGGGCTATCACAGAGCTGTGATCAGGTGGCTTCATGCTGAGCTCAGCAGCGTGCTGCATTCAAGGGCTCCTTGCAGCTCAAGGACACGCACCGGTTGCCTAGCAACCTGCGGTCACACATGTGCAGCGCTGGTAAAGACCCCCCCTCACACTTCCCCCTAATACCGCCCCCAACACACACCTCCCCCTAACACCGCCCCTCTGGCGTGCCATCGGAACTGACCTTTGGAAAGTTGTGATACTAGACCTGGAGGGGAGGAGCAATTGGGGGAGGAGGAGGAGGAGGAGGAGGAGGAGGAAGAGGAGGAGGAAGGGGTGGCGAGCTGCTCTGATGTGCAGAGGATAAAGGGGATGTGTGGGCTCAACAAAAGGGAACCGAAATCAGGCCTGCCATCTTTCCCCAGCGCTCAGGGTGAACGGCTTGGCGCAAGGCTTGCACTGGGAGCAGGCTTCCACGGGAGCCGATGTGCTAACACATCATAATACAAATCAGAAGCTCTCGGGGTCAGGAAACATCTCCCAACCGAGCCTCACCAGCCACGGGGGCTCAAGAGAGAACTGATGTTTACCACACAAGCTCCACGAAGAGAAACGCAAACACACACACACACACACACACACAGACACAGACACACACACACTGCCTCGCCAAATCTGAGGAGAAAACTACAGGGGAGTTATTATTCATAGATTGTATCTCTCAATGTGTACGGGTGGGAGTGCATAAGCAGGGAGAGGTTCCACCTGTGTGCCCAGAATGGCAATGTGGGGCCTATATGCTGACTAACACAGTCAGGGGATGGGTTGGGATACAGCTGTCTCTGCAGCACCGGGAGAGCTCCACCTGTCCACATGATTGCTGTCTCGTCTGTCTGTTTCCCATTACTGATCTCCAGCCCTGTAGGGACCGAGGTTGTGCACACACATACTTCCTCCAAAACATTTCAATAATACGTGGCTGCATTTTAGCATTGGTTTGCATACAAATGTATTACAATCACAACCAAAGGCGGAAAACAGGTTTACTTGTTGGGCTTTGGCAGTACTGCAGTGTATTACGATCATGCTTATCAAACCCCATTTAAAGTTGAAATGTAAATGCATGTTGCATGTTGATCTGGTAAAACTATGACGGAAGTATTTTGGAATCATGCTTTAGTCTGGCATCCCTGTTCTCCCTGGTTTATGTAAGCAGCTGCAGACCTACTCTGTCCACTACCCATATAAAACACAGACCAGGGAGAAATAGCACAAAGGTGTGAGCTCTCAGTCCCTTTAGGGCTGTATGGTCAACCAATAAGATAAACAAGCTAGAGGGAGAATCCATATGACTGAGTGGCTTCATTTTTATGGTACGTATCTGTCAATATCGCTCTGAACTTAAACCTCAAAATCACAAGAGGTTATAAATTATGTCTAATTATTGATCTGAATGGTGAAGACTGAGAGACTTTTCAGGTAAACCAGGATCACAACTCTCAGAACCAACGACCAACTAAACTCAAGTAACCCGTCATGCTTCATATTCTCCCCAACAACCATAAACGTACAACACCGAACAGCACAAGACGCAAGCAAACACAAAAAAAACTCAACCCATGGCAGACACACAAACACACACTCAACTCACGGCAGTCACACACACACACTCAGACACACACTCAACTCACGGGCAGTCACACACACACTCAGACACACACTCAACTCTCGACAGTCACACACACATACTGACACACACTTAACTCGTGGCAGTCGCACACACACACTCAACTCATGGCAGTCACACACACACACACAGACACACACTCAACTCACTGCAGTCACACACACACACACACTCAGACACACACCTAACTCACGGCAGTCACACACACACACACACTCAACTTACGGCAGTCACACACACACTCAACTCACGGCAGTCAAACACAATCACACCCACACACACACTCAACTCACGGCAGTCACACACACACACACAAACACACTCAACTCACGGCTGTCACACACACACACTCAAACTCACGGCAGTCACACACACACACACACACACAAACACACACACTCAACTCACGGCAGTCACACACACACACTCAAACTCACGGCAGTCACAGACACACACCCACACACACACTCAACTCACGGCAGTCACACACACACACTCAAACTCACGGCAGTCACACACACACACTCAAACTCACGGCAGTCACAGACACACACTCAACTCTCGGCAGTCACACACACATACTGACACACACTTAACTCACGGCAGTCACACACACACACACACTCAACTCATGGCAGTCACACACACACACTGAACTCACGGCAGTCACACACACACACATACACACACACACACACACACTCAACTCACGGCAGTCACACACACACACTCAAACTCACGGCAGTCACACACACACACTCAAACTCACGGCAGTCACAGACACACACTCAACTCTCGGCAGTCACACACACATACTGACACACACTTAACTCACGGCAGTCACACACACACACACACTCAACTCACGGCAGTCACACACACACAATCAAACTCACGGCAGTCACACACACACACACACACACACACACACACTCAACTCACGGCAGTCACACACACACACTCAAACTCACGGCAGTCACACACACACACAGACACACACTCAAACTCAAGGCAGTCTCACACACACACACACACAGACACACTCAAACTCACGGCAGTCTCACACACACACACACACAGACACACACTCAAACTCACGGCAGTCACACACACACACACAGACACACACTCAAACTCACGGCAGTCACACACACACACTCAAACTCACGGCAGTCACACACACACACAGACACACACTCAAACTCACGGCAGTCTCACACACACACACACACAGACACACACTCAAACTCACGGCAGTCACACACACACACTCAAAATCACGGCAGTCACACACACACACACAGACACACACTCAAACTCACGACAGTCACACACACACACTCACAGCAGTCACACACACACACACAGACACACACTCAAACTCACGGCAGTCACACACACACACACACACTCAACTCACAGCAGTCACAGACACACACACACACACACTCAAACTCACGGCAGTCACAGACACACACACACACACACACTCAAACTCACGGCAGTCACACACACACACTCAAACTCACGGCAGTCACAGACACACACTCAAACTCACGGCAGTCTGCCTCGTCTGACTTGTCCTTGCAGTCGGGGTCCCCGTCGCACCTCCAGGCCAGCCGGATGCACTCGGCGCTGCCGCAGCGGAACTCTCCCGGCGAGCACTCCAGCTTGCGGGCCGGCGGGGGAGCTAAGGGCTTCCCGCCCCCCTCTCTGCCCCCACCACCACCTGCTCCTCCTGCGCCTCCGCAGCGCTGGGGCCACTCGTCGGAGCCATCGGAGCAGTCGGGGTCGCCGTCGCAGCTCCAGGGCTGGGGCACGCACTCTGAGCTGTTGCAGCGGAACTCGTGCGGGCCGCAGGTGGGCGGAGCGCACTTGGCCTCGTCGCTGCCGTCGCCGCAGTCGTCGTCGCCGTCGCACACGTAGGGTGGTGCAAGGCAACGCTGGTTGTGGCACTGAAACTTGCCAGCAGGGCAGGCACGGGCGTCTTTGGCAGAGAATACAAATGCACGAGAAGGTGCAGCCAAGCACACACAGGCACAAACACAAAACATAGGGAAAAAACACACATGAGAAACACACATTAAATGACTTCATATGTACAGAGCGATTATCTACTGGATGTTAACAGTTTGAACCATTTATAAGATCACTTTCAAATTCACAATACACTCACATACTTTAACTTACTCAGGTACCAAGTCATGACACACACACACACAGACACACACACACATGAAACAGAGGTAGGTCACCCACAACATTGCACAGGCCTTGTCTATACTAATATGGTTGACTTTTCAAAGTGACCTCAAGATCACTCCCACAGCACAGTTGCCGGGGGGCACATCTGCATCTCGGGTTTGACGAATACCCATCACCTCCAGGGCTCAGTGCAGAGACACACACAGACACACACACACACACACAGACACACACACACGCCTGTCTGATGGATACCCATCACATACAGGGCTCAGTGCAGAGAAACACACCGACGGAGCACAGCACCCAGGGTAAAGGAGTGAGGGAGAGTGTAGAGTCAGTATTGGAAAATAAATCCCGACAGGACCAACTGGTTCCTTTCGCACAGCAGTTACTTGCCAAAATGATAAAAGACATGCCTGCAAAATAACTCTTTTTCAAATGATTTTGTTGCTGTTTCATGGCCTCCCCTGAGAAGAAAGGTTCTCTACACAAATATATGCTTAAAGTTTCATGGTGGACTGCACTACATATCTGTATGCACAAAACTGGTTGCCAAAGGCAGCGTGCATTCATTGTTTGCAGCGGTCTTTATAAAGAAATAGAAAGAATCATCCGTATGTTGGGATGGCCCATTCAATTCAACTGAATTGTTTGTAACATCTGAGGAGCCGTATAATAAATAGTACTATGACACTCGGATCATCTGAGCCTTTAAAGAGAAATAAATGAAGAAAGACAGACAGACAGTGGTTCTGACATTTTTGCCACCGTCATAATAATTGCTGCACTCTCTTTTCTACTGTTATTTCATAGTGCAAGTGAAGCTCTTACAGCACAAGAGTCACCCACTGTGCACAGCAGCTCACTCTTAAAACAGCAGAAATGACGGCAGAGGGTTTAGCAACAACGCAGGCAGAGTGTTTTGGACCGACTTCCATCAAAGCATTGCTAGCAAGAAACCACTGACAAACTGCAGGCAGACTCTGCAGATCAATTCGACAGGCCTTCAAGGTTCAATCTCTTCCCACTTCAGGCACCTGGACGCTAGCTGTGCAGGGAGAGATACCAGTGGCTCCACACGGCTAATTATCTCTAATGGACTGCCTTTGCCACATTTAGAGCTTTTCATCAGATAAACAAAGTGCTTTCCATCCTCCCCTGCATGATTCCCCCAGCACCTGACTGTTGAGAAGGGAAGGGCGAAGCCTAGCTCTCCATTACGTCCCTTCCTGAAGGCCTGTTATTATTCTTGTAGGCGAGAGCTGCTAATGACAAGTCTGTCCATTTTCTCTGAGAGAACTGACAATCATGCCACAGCGTGAAATGAAGCGCAAGGATGGAAACTGTAGAGATCACGGACAGTGGATGTTCCCGACAGTTTTAGAGAAGATTCTAGAATTAAATGCAGCCACATCAGCCGTAAATGGTACAGTATGTCTTCTCAGCCTCGTCAAGTGCTCGTGAGAAAATGAGAGACTCGAGCTTGATGCAATCACACTGCAAAAGAATTGAGAAGCAGAGAGGCAGATTCTAGATATGACGAGCCCGAGGCAACAGATTAGCCTAGATTAGTTTTAGACCATATTGCGTGGGAAGAGGATATTACAATCAAAATACCTACTCTAAATCATCTACTTTTTCATACTAGTTTCACTATTAATAAGACCCCTGTGGTACTCATGTACCATTTGGGCTGAAAGGATGCAAGTGCACCAAAAACAAGGTGTGGAGTGCAGCACAACATTTATACAAAATATTTAACATACTGCTTTTTTTGCACGACAATGACTCATCTCTCCAAATACATTTCCCCCTACAAAACCAGTGCATCGTTTCAATTATTCACCACCCATGCAGAGAACACAGTGGGCACAACCGTAAGGAAAACAATTAGCAGACTGAAACAACTTTACCCACTTCCAAATTTAAGCACTTCCACTTCTACTTTTTTAGTTTGGTTCTTTGTTTGTGTGTTTTTATGTACACTACATTTGCTACACTGATTATCTGTAATGGTTTTTTTGCCTGTGGGTTTGTGCTCTCGAGTGGAGTGAGCTGCTTGTTCAGGGCTGAGAGCAAAAGGATGCTGTGGAGTAGGAGGGCGGAGTGGGAACCCGTTGCCCTGGTTACTGGGCTGTTGTGATGCGTGGAGCTGTGATGAGGAGGGAAAGGGCTGCTGGCTCTGGAAAGCCCAGAGGGGAAGGCTGTGACCAGACACTCCACTTCTATTAGCTTCTAGGGAGCCAAGACCACCACTCGGTTCCATCAAGATGACCCTTGGTGAAGTTTCCCAGAGAGAGAGAGAGAGAGAGAGAGAGAAAGTGTGTGTGTGTGTGTGTGTGTGTGTGTGTGTGTGTGTGTGTGCGTGCGTGTTTTTGAGAGCCAATATGTGTATGTCATTGCATGGTTGTGTGTGTGTGTGTGTGTGTGTGTGTGTGTGTGTGTGTGTGTGTGTGTGTGTGTGTGTGTGTGTGTGTGACTGTGTTTGTGTTTCAGGATGAATGTGCCTATGTGTACTCTCATTGTGATTAATATGCCCTATCCCCTATCCTGAGTGTGTGTGTTTGTATGTTGACAGTGCACTTAGTGGGTGATTAGACATAAAAGAGCACACTCTCTGTCTTTGCCCATCATCTGCCCATGTTTAGGAAGCTCCCCAGCTAATTAAAGTAATTTAACCCTAGGTTCTATCAGTAGAAGCATCTCAACAGCTGACCTTTTCTTAACAAGTCTAACTCTGGGACCAATATTGCAACGACTTGATTTAACTGACTGGATCACACATTTAATTATGAGGGAGGGGGAGACCAGTGTTCACATGTCTATGTGTCTATGAGAGAGCAGTGTGTTTAAGTCCCCCCCCCCACACACACACACAAACACTCTCCACACATACACACGTACACACTCTCCACACACACACACACAGGCAACCCAGCCCTTCTGAGCTCTCTAAGCCGTGGTGTGTGGAGGCGAGTGAACAAGAGCGCGAGAGGAGGGAAGTTTGCTTAACATTTCTTCCGGGAGCTCCCGTCGTCATGTTAATAAGGTGCTCAGGCGAGCCCATGCATAATTCAATGTGTTGACGACCTAATTAGCCTACGCTGGAAAAGCGGCTACTCAACCCTGAGCGCGTCTTCCCCAGACAATTCAGAGAGTCCTCAAACAAACAGACCCTGAGGATGGAGGTTAAGGCCCAATCTCGATTCTTCCCCTTGCCCCTTTTTCTATGTCTTTGTCTTTGTCTTAACCCTAGCACTTGCAAGTGTAGGGGCCAAGGGCTGAAAACTTTCCCCTATGAAATGAGACGCCACTCGGTTTCGGGTACGTCACTTGGTTTCGGGTACGTCATCATACATCGTCGCCAGCTGGCTGCTACGTCACCAGAGCGCCGAAACGCTCATGGTTGCAAATATATATGTATACGAATGTATAGAGCACGAAACAAGACTGTAGTCATTTTTTAATTAATTATAAGCCAAAAAGACATACATTTGTGGGACTCCCTCTGAGATGCTGCCGCCATCGTTGAAGACTTTAGGCTGTGTGTAGCATCTAGCTAGCAAGCTACCATATAATCCAATGAAGTGGTGGCATACGCGTTAGCTGTAACCTAAAACTACTGTTTGAAAGCTTCAGTTAAGACCTACAATACTCTGCATCGTTCGTGTAGCACATTTCAGATCAAACCAAGTCATTATAAACATATAAAAAGTTGTGTAGATAGCTTTATTCATGTAAAATATTCCTCACTTCAAGCAGCCATGTTTTTTTGAAAATTCCCGGGCTGGTTTCGCTGTGTGCTCTGGGATAGCACTTGGAGGAGCAAGTAAGGTCTGGGATTATCTTGACTCCAAGGGCCATATAGCCCTAAATCTTATCCCTTAATCTTGATCAAATTGGGTATTGAGACCACTAGCTCTCACATGAACGCGCAACTTCAAGGGTAAGGGGGAAGATAAGGGATAAAGGGGACTATTGAGATCGGGCCTTAGTCACAGACTCCCAGGAAATATGACTCCTGCCAAGTAAAACTTCATAGCAAGGATCCTTTTTTAATTCAACATGCAGTGTAGACCTTGAATCATGAACCTTTTTAGTCTTCTGTACTGTTCGTTGACTTACCCCTCCATCTAGTGAAAAAGAGCACTGTTTATTTCAGCTTTCATCAATATTTAAATACCATTACTTCACTATCCGTATTATTCTGAGATCTAGTGAAAAAAAGCGCTTTTTATTTCAGCTTTCATCATTTCATTATATCCGCTGAAGATGTGGGTTCATATTCACAAATGTGGCAAATAGCTTTATTTAACTATCCGCTTTATTCTGAGATCTATTCTACATTGCCCAAGCAAAGAGGAGCTCTGGAGATGCTGTGCTGAGATGTAGAGGACTGGGCGTGAGACAGGAGTGTGTGCTCTGGAGGTGAGACAGGAGTGTGTGCTCTGGAGGTGAGACAGGAGTGTGTGCTCTGGAGGTGAGACAGGAGTGTGTGCTCTGGAGGTGAGACAGGAGTGTGTGCTCTGGAGGTGAGACAGGAGTGTGTGCTCTGGAGGTGAGACAGGAGTGTGTGCTCTGGAGGTGAGACAGGAGTGTGTGCTCTGTGTCTCAGCTCCAGCAGATAAAAGTTATGAGGCCCTGTCCTGGCGATAATTAGAGTGCTTTAACACCACGCTAGACAGGAACCAGCAAGCCGGAAATCAATGACTATCTGGAACCAGGGTGAAATATCAAGACCGGCGGGTTCTCTCTGTCTAATAATCATGGACCCAGGCACAGGAGGAAGGGCTGGGATGGGCTGTCTGAACAGGGCCAGTCTGAGAACAAGAACGCAGGAGCCAACAGGGCGGGGGTAGGATGGATGGGGCGTTGCTGGGCAATAACCTTCTCTTAAAGTTGAGGGATTATTTACAAAGAAGAAAGCTGAGCAGAGGCTATTCAGCTGCATGCTGGCAACAAACAAACCAGGGAAAATGATCTAACTCTGACGAGAGATTTAGCTAAAATGTACGTTTGTGTGTGTGTGTGTGTGTGTGTGTGTGTGTGTGTGTGTGTGTGTGTGTGTGTGTGTGTGTGTGTGTGCTTATTTAATGTGTTTGTATGATTTATATTTAAGATCTGGGAACAGTGTATGCTAAAGCTGCTTTGGAGCCTTCAAAGTCAACACATCTCACCCCCTGTAGGGCTGTCGCCTCAATCAATTTCCTTGGTGTTTGAGGGGTAGAGGGGGAGAAAAAGGAGGGGGAAAAAAAGAAGGAAGAGAGGGAGCGAGAGGAAGAGCAGGCGATTTTCCACGGCTTCTTGTAAGTAGGGCAGCAACAGACACAGCGGGGGTCCGAGGGGCTGTCTGATTGGGTGGAGGGCTACCCCTTGTTTTTTGATTGACAGGACACGAGCCCCCGTACCCAGAGGAGCTGCCTCTAAGTGACTGATGCTTCTATTGTTCCCACATTGAAATAGCATAAGAAAATACCCAGTCACAAATAATTATGTGTGGTCTATGGATGAAGCCTTTTCATACGTCCCACAGACCATAAACCTCAGAGAATTTATCTCTACTTCTGCATTTGGCCATTGCTATTCTGAACACATAAAGGCAGTGATGTCTTCCCCGCAAACAGGGAACGTCCCCAGGACGTTAACAGGACATTCGCAAGGTCCCCAATCGTCCCCAATTGGTCCCCGCCACAACGTTCGCTAGAGGACGTTACCAGAACGTTTTTGACGTTCGTAGCAAGTCTACGTTTGGTCCTTCTGTGACGTTCGCATGAGTCTTAAATCGGACTTTTAGAGAACCTTATAATTTGGTCTGTCAGCACACCTCCCCAGGACGTCATTTAAAAACGTCCCCATAACCTTTACCTGCAGGTCCTCTGCGTGACGTTCGCATCAGCCTTAAAACGGACTATTAAGGAACGTTATAATTTGGTCACTCAGCACACGTACCCAGGACGTCATTTAAAAACGTCCCCGTAACCTTTAACTGCAGGTCCTCTGCGTGACGTTCGCATGAGCCTTAAAACGGACTATTAGGGAACGTTATAATTTGGTCACTCAGCACACGTCCCCAGGACGTCATTTAAAAACGTCCCCATAACCTTTACCTGAAGGTCCTCTGCGTGACGTTCGCATGAGCCTTAAAACGGACTATTAAGGAACGTTATAATTTGATCAGCACATGTCCCCAGGACGTCCTTTAAAAACGTCCCCGTAACCTTTACCTGGAGGTCCTCTGCGTGACGTTCGCATGAGCCTTAAAACGGACTATTAAGGAACGTTATAATTTGGTCACTCAGCACACGTCCCCAGGACGTCATTTAAAAACGTCCCCATAACCTTTACCTGTGGTCCTCTGCGGGACATTCGCATTTGGTCCTTCCAAAACGTCCCCTTGACGTCCTCTGATGGTCCTCTCTGAACCAGAAAAATGTTTTTCATTTGACCGACATTTTAATGAAAAGCCGGCCAAATATCTAACCTATTTCTGCTTCTAAATTAGCCTATTGAAGAAAACTGACCGCCTGCATAGCTTAAATAATAACATAATCAGGTAGTTTAGAATGCAACATGTTTATTTTCCTAAGTTTACAATGGGAAACAAAAACATTTATGTCTGATGCGCGTCAATAAGTGGCCTTTAAGCGCAGCCTGCTGTGGCGTTAAAATGAGCGCCGCAACATGGTCATTGCTCTGTTCAATGAGTCAGGTATTCAGTGTTTGGAAAGTTCACTTTCTACATGAACTTGCTCAGTTCATTGTTCATAATTCAAAATGTTGAACTAAGTTAAAAGCTCCAATTTTCAATATGCTGCGAGTGCTATAATTTTTCGAAATCTCTGTCTGCAATACCGCTCGCGGCTCTTCGGCGCGCAGTAGGCCTATAATAAAAGGAAACGCGCAACACTGCAGGTATTACAGGACAGGTTCATCCTCGTCAGAAGGTTTACCCTCATCACTGTTGTTCAGTTCAGTTGGCCTCTGAAAAAAAGCTTTTAAGGCTAGTCTGCTTGGCCATGTTGGATCCTTCTCACTCAGTTCGCTCCTCGTTTGAAACCGAGGGTTTGCGCTTTATTTAAAATGCAGCATATGCGTGTTGTTAAATAACTTTCTAACGGCATATTAGGCTGTTCCTTTAAAACATAATAAGGGCAGTGCACGTTTGCTTTATAGGCCTAAATATTAGAATTGTTGTCAAATCCAGATTCTGCTTGCGAGACGGGATTTTTAAAGAAATTCCAATCAGACAATTTGACCGGTGAGCTCTTCGTTCTGTTGCAGCATCTTTGAAGGCCTATGGAAAGCTCAATATGTTAAAGCTAGACACTTGGTCACCTTCCTATGTATGCATTGTATTGGAATCATGCAGACATTACATTTATAGCACAGATCAGTAAAGAAGCATTCATATTTATTTTATTTCATCATTCTTAGTTTGGCTAGTTATTCTGCCTCCCTGCCCGCACGTCCGTGATGTGCCATGGATGTTAATTTAAAAAGTAATCATTACGGAAAACCCTCAATGCGTAGTGACTGAGATTGCTACAATATGCTTTTCCTCAAACCCTCGGAAAAAAGACTAAGTTTGTTGGCTGTCTCACACTGTGATAAACCTGTTAAAGTGACACAATTGTAATCAGACAGTGTTAGGACAGTAGGTTTGCGGTTCAATTCCCATGCCCGTAATCGTCTGTGTATGTGTCTATGCATATCATATGAAATGTGTAAAATAAATGAACTTGAACTTGTGTGTGTGTGCTCCCTGTAAGCAAAATGACGGCTCCGCGATCTATTATTATTTTATTTTCTTCATTTAGCTCAGCAAAAACGGTCGTGCCTGCTACGTCCGCGGTGCATCCTTGAATAACGTGCCCAGGACGTCTAAAACACGTTTCCCAGATGTCACCACAATGCCCTCAGGACGTTCTTGCAACTTCCTGCAGAACGTCCCCAGGACCTATAGAAACACGTTCCCCAGACGTAACCACAATGCCCTCGGGATGTGCTTGCAACGTCCTGCATAACGTCCCCATGACCTATAGAAAACGTTTCCCAGTTGTCACCGCAACGTCCTCGGGACGGTCTTGGAACGTCGTGCAAAACGTCCTAAAGTTGTCACGGGAACCATACACATTTACGTTTTTAGAACGTTCAGAGAGACCATTACAGGACGTCTAGGGGACGTCATTTTGCTTACAGGGTTAAGACAGTAGGCACTATTCCATGTGTGCTTTATAAAGACATCATGCTGCTGCTATGTGTTGTTTGGAAATGCAAGGTATGGCCAACAGTAACGATTCATTCAATGGGTTATCTTTTCACTGAACTTTTTATATTCAGACTTCATTTTATTTATTTATTACATTTTATATATTCATATTGTCCATTAATATTTCATATTTACATTAATTTCAATGTTCTCTCAGGATAAGTGTGTCTCTGTTTACAGCTCTCCTGTTTGTGTGTGTGTATGCGCGTGTGTGTGCGTGTAGGTGTGTGTGTGTGTGTGTGCTTGTGTGTGTAGTGTGTGTGTGTGTGCACGTATAGTGTGTGTGTGTGTGTGTGTGTGTGTGTGTGTGTGTGTGTGTGTGTGTGTGTGAAGCGTGTGTGTCTGTGTGTGTGTGTAGCGCGCGCGTGTGTGTGTGTGTGTGTGTGTGTGTGTGTGTGTGTGTAAACTCACCTGCTGCACAGTCCTCCTCATCAGCCCCATTCTCACAGTCCTTCTCACCGTCGCATCGCCACGACAGGGACACGCACTTCCCGCCACAGTCAAATTTCTCTGGGGGACATGTCTGTCGGACTGTGAGGTAGAAGAGAGAGAGAGAGGGATGGCGGGATGGAGAGGGGGGAGGGGAAGAGGAGAGGCGAGAAGAGGGAAGAGAGAGGAGGGCGAGAAAGACTGTGAGAGATCGCCATCTCTTTGTGAAAATAAGCCTGCATATTGCTGAAGCAGTGGTAAGATAAGACTTTCTGAAGACTGAAAGAAAACGGACAAAGATTCAGACAGCTGCTGTCAACATTCTTCATTTGGTTTAACGTTATTTCCTTTAGTTTTGCATACACTGCTATGCTCATCCTCTACACTATCCTCCTACACAGAGTGCACTTCTGAGGGAAGAGGGGTCAGGCAAGTAACGAGATAATTAATATGGAAATGATTTCCACTCATTTAGAGGACCGTTCCTACCCGCCCACCTTGTGCACAGCATATGTAGTGAGTATGTGGTGATACAGTTCATTAAACCCCACGGGGTCCTTCTGAGGGGGAATATATGGGACCTGAACCGACCTATTACCACCTTGACTACCCCACCACGTCTGCCCTACTCTTGGTCCGCGCTCAAATCTGCCCCATTTGGCAAACGTGATGATGATGCGAGTTAGGCTGTGAGCAGAATCAAAGATGAAGGCAATAAATAAAACATGGCTGACTACTGCTGGCTTGATGGCTGCTTGTGAATCAAACGGTCCGGCGGGGCTTGGCAGTCGTGCGGTACCCCCCCCCCCCCCCCCACTAAAAGAGATTTAGAGTGTCCCCCCCACTAAAAGAGATTTAGAGTGTCACAACCTTGCTTTTCCTGTACCACCTCATTCTTTTGTCTCGTTTCTTTTTTCCGACCAAACGGTCACCCACCAACCTCCTGAATCTGAGTAATATATTAAAAGAGTTTTATTTACAATATTTTCAACCAGTCAGATCAAGACAGAATGTCCTGATGCCTCATAGCTCATAGCACGTTCCATCTCTGAAACTACGATGCAATTCCCATTTCATCAGGTGAATAAAATCATGCATTACCTCATATAGATTTCCCATACATCTATAGCACAACACACAATGCCCATTTAATTAGAGACGGACGCTTAGGCCATCACATCAGTTACTGCCCCATTACCAGATGAAAAGCTGACAGATATTGTGCCGATTTGGAGAGACAGATTCAATTCAAATCAATTCGAATTTTATTTATAAAGCGCCTAAGACAATAGAATTGTCTCAAGGCACAGCAACGTCACAGCAAAGCCGCTGGAGCACTGAATACCAATGAGCATCATACTGAGGAGATGACAGAGAAGTGACAGGCAGCCACAGCAACGTGGTGTACACAGCAGACAGAGAGAAAGAGGGAGAAAAAGACAAGAAAAGGAAATGGTGGGAGACACGAAAGTGAAAAAAAATGGAGGTGACCTTTTTCCAGAGCTTCTCCCCACCTCCAACAAGCCTGATAAGTGTCACCACCCTGGCCCACGCGGCACTGCGCTGCAGAGGGTAAAAATAGAGGAAGTGTTGTGGGGAACCCGGGGGAGAGAGACTAGGCTCCCTCTCACCTACGCCAGTCTGATGAGCTTCGTTAGTTTCTCACTTTTTAAACAGAGGTCAAGCGTTGCCCAGAGCCGGCGAGGGCCACGCTACCTCATCACTCACGCCCAGGCAGACTGAGTCACCCAACCCCTGCCGTTTAGGGGAGACTGACTTCAAAAGCCTCTGCGCTCGGTAAAAAAAAACACACCTTAGCTTCATGGCTACGACTGAAAATCCTGGCAAATAATGCGTCGGTTTAGGGATTCGTATCTAACAAATTCTTGAACGCTTACATACTCCTGAGCACTACCACACACTCAAACGCATCATCATAAGGACTACATATTCAGCGCTGGATAGTACAAAGGTAACTTCAGCACATGAAATCTCGATGGGTTCAAGGCTTCTCATCTTCAAAGAGGCCCCCTGCAGACGTTAGGAACCAATTAAAGAGACCGTTCAGAAATCACTCTCACTACTGTCAGCCTGATTTGGATGGTGGAGGATGGAGGATGGATCGGCAACACAATTAATAAAACAGAATACACAATTCCAGTGTAAAAGGCTGAATGACATTATGTGGGTCAGCTTCTGTCTCCTCTTCGAAAGCGGGCGTCTCATCTATTGATAACGAGGGGCGTGCAGCGTTAGGCCAAAATGTGAAGACGATAAAGAATCCTGTCTTGGCTCCTGGCTTAAAGGAATCTCGCGGCGCGCTTTAAAGAGGGATTCTGGATTCTTAACCCCCCCCCCCCCCCCCGCGAGGTGCTATTCATTTTTAAAGAGTCAGAAGAACAAACCACTCCGTCAGGCGTGTGTGGCGGTGACTCGCAGCGTGAAATGAAGGCTTCTCCAGCATGACATTGTGCAAGCATGCATGCACGCTGCTGCCCCGAGCAGGGAGTGTGTGTGCATGTGCAAGTGTGTGTGTGTGCATGCAAGTGTGTGTATGTGTTTGTGTGTGCACATGAATTGGCTGGTATAAGAGGTTCAATTCAGCTGTGAACCCACATTTCCGAGTCAGCCAGCAAATGTGTGTGTGTGTTTGCACATGTATGTGTGAGAACGTGTATGAATGTGCACTTGTGTGCATTAGTCCATGCACTGTGTGTGTTTGTGTGTGTGTGTGTTTGTGTGTGTGTGTGTGTGTGTGTGGTGTGTGTTTGTGTGTCTTTCTCAGCCCTAAAGGCAGGTGAAGCGTGCTATACGGGCGTGAGTGCTCATTAGCTACATGGGCTCAGAGATGGGCCATGAATATGCATGTACTGAGACCCCATCACCCACACCAGAGCACTGGAGGAGCCATCCAACATGGCTAATCCTAATCCGCAGTCCCAGGTGCCAGATAGAGCTCTCAGAGGGCAGCGGGGTCATGCGACCTTTAGGCCCAGAACTGTTGCTATTAATCCAGCAGGTAATGCAGGAGTGACATGTGACTTCCACATAGGCAGTGGGTCACATACATTAACCTTTTATCCCCCCAGCATAATTCTGTTACCCACAGATAGGACGTCCATTGCATCCACCTACAGAATGAAGAAAATGTTGGACAATTGTGGGTGAAATACAATTTCTAAATGTATGTATATTTTGTAAATCTGTTTTACGTTAGGCATAGGCATAGTAAATCCCAGTATCCCTGAACAAAGAGCCCTTGTTGGCTTTGATTCCGCCTAATGCTTCGTCAGATGCTGTAAGTCATAGCAGCTTGCATTGGGCAGAAGGGATACCATATGCGTTATCATTCCACATACTGCCGGTAACGTTGCTGTCGCGCAGACAGTGCTCTTGCTTTGGCCTTACATTTCAGAGCACATGAGCGTACGCTGTCTACTGCAAACAACAGCAAACACGCATCTGCACTCAGACAATGAGCTATTTCCCATGAATGCGTTCAGTACGCACACGTCCCTGGAGAACCCTGTTAGCGTTTCACGCAGTCGCCTCTGGGGAGTCTGTAATTGTGCTTTTGACAAAAGAGCAGCAGAGAAAAAAAGGCAAAGCTAATTTCACAAATGCGTTTGGCGTGTCTTTGCTGCAAAGAGCTCCGCTACTGTAAACTCTGTCGCCAGAATCACATTCCATTTCAACAGAACCAAATCATTAGTTTCATAGAGTTTTTCCTTTTTTCTCTTTCCAGGCAGTTTCAGAAATGAAATCACTTTGGCAAAGCCCTACCAGGAGACGTACACATGTTGCAGCTATGACCTTTTGACTATGTACATGTACAAATGACTCACTAGACAGAGAGAGAAAGCAGAGAGAGAGATAGAGAGAGGGAGAGAGAGAGAGAGCAGAGAAGGGGCACCAGAATACTGATGTGTGATTTGAAGAGAGACATAATAGAGCCAGAATAAAGAGACCAAGAATGATAGACAGACAAACAAAGAGAGAGAGAGAGAGAGCAACAGAGAGAGAGGGAAAGAAAGACAGTAATTCACCGGGCCCATGATCAAAATCCCCCCCCCCCCCAGCTCCCTATCGATTTCCCTGCACTGCTTCCGCGCTGCCATGCCTCAGCTGCTGGGTGGGGAGACCGCGCCGAGTCTGTTAGATGTGGAAGCCGAGTCTGTTAGATGTGGAAATTGCTGTAATCCTGAACTCCTCATTGAGAAAATCACCATGTGGAGGACATGCTGGGCGGACAGCAGCCCGCACTCAGGAATCCCAACAGCGGCTTCATCTGGCACAGACACAGCCCAATCACTTCTACAAACTCTCCCACGTGACCAAGCCGCTGATAAAACGCTGTGAAGCTGCCACTGCCAAGACTGCCAACCGACACAGATGATCGTTAGATGTAATTAACACTACTTTAACGGCAGATAGGGAGCTTTCGTCTAATATGGTTAACTGACACCGTTTTCAGATTTATCAATTTTTTCAACACAGACACACAGACTACTGAACCACATCCTAGCAAAACACGAAAATATCTAGCTATCTAGATGCTGGAAAACACTACGTCACAAATGTTCTTTGAGACCAGAGTAGAATGAAATACAGGAAGATTTAAGCCGTCATGTCCATTCACATGAATGTGTGGTTCGCCAAAGATTCATGTGTATCTGAGGTGGGAGCTGACACACAGTTTGAATCCTCATGAGGACCTGGATGAAGAGATAGCATGTAGTTACTGACCAAATGAAAGCTCTCAGCATTAGACACAATGAGGCATACATTAGCCTACCAAATGAATGAGCTGTTCAATAGCAAATAGCAACTTCCACCTGCTGTGGTTCGCCAAAGATTCATGTGTATCTGAGGTGGGAGCTGACACACAGTTTGAATCCTCATGAGGACCTGGATGAAGAGATAGCATGTAGTTACTGACCAAATGAAAGCTCTCAGCATTAGACACAATGAGGCATACATTAGCCTACCAAATGAATGAGCTGTTCAATAGCAAATAGCAACTTCCACCTGCTGTAAAGAAAAAAAAAACTTGTGCTATGTTAAAAGACTTGTGCTATGTTAAAAGACTTGTGCTTGTTAAAAGACATGTGCTATGTTTAAACACTTGTGCAATGTTAAAACATTTGTGCTATGTTAACTATCATACTTCCGTACCAGCAGCAGCTATCTATTTGAACAGCACTGGAACAAGGTTGTTTCATCCAGAGCTGGTTAAACAGGAAGCTTTCCTTAACCCACACATAGTCAAACAACAAATTAGACTATTTTGCCAGAAGCATATTTTTGCTAGCATCTGGTCCAACTGTCAATGCGCTGGGATTTCTCACTACAGAGGGGATCCACTGGCGTATCTTTGACGCGTAATGCATAAAAAACTTCGGACAAAGACGATTCCTTGGTTTTAAGACTAAAATTCCAAATATCACGAAAGATAAAAACTACTCTGAAATAAAAGTTAAAGTTATCCATGAATACATTTCTGGCCCCGTAAATGGACTCCCCTATACAAATGCGCATCACATCTGAGTTAGTCTGGAGTCTGAGACGCACTGAACTTTGTGAAGGTGACATTAAAACCATGCCTCTATGGGTCTGCTGAAATATTCATGAGTCTAGACCTCAAGCAGCTATATTATGTGTGACACATCATGAGCAGAAGATAACTTTTTTTACATTTATTAAAAAGAAAAAAAAAGGGGAAAAAGGACGACCACTTACAAAGCTATCTTGTGGAACTTATTCAACTCATGAGTTTGTCAGATGTATTTCACTGATGTGCGTTGATATATACCACTGTCAAAGCTTCATTAAAAATGAAATGATCTGCATATCTGAGCTGCCTGAAAAACACCATACATCATTTATACAACCATGGCATCTCCATCTGGTCATCTCACATGTATATATATATATATATATATATATATATATATATATATATATACACGCGCGCACACACACACACACACGCCTCTGACTTCTGCTGTGTGACATCCAAAACAGTTAAAAGTCGCACATCTTCATGTGAGTGAGGCCTGTATGTATCCGGATGATGCTGAGATGTAACAGAGGTATAGTCCAGGCAGGCAGACAGGCAGACAGGCAGACAGACAGACAGACAGACATGCATCAGTCTTGCTATTGCTAGAGGCGTGGAGACAGGCTGTGGAAAAGGAGTGACTTACTGCATATGGAGTCGGCCTCGTCCGACCCGTCTGGACACTCGGGCTCTCCATCACAGCGCCAGCGGCCAGACACGCAGTGGCCGTTCTGACAGGCAAAGTCTGTGGGCGCACATGTTTTCCTCGCTGCAGATGGGACAGAAGAAAGCAAATTAAAGAGTGAGAGAGAGAAAGAGAGGTAGATGGAGTGGGAGGGTAGGAGAGGGAGAGGAAGATGGAGTGATAGGGTGGGAGAGAGAGAGACAGAGGGAGAGGAAGATGGAGTGAGAGAGTGGGAGACAGAGAGAGCGAGGGAGAGGGAGAGAGAAGGAGAGGGAAATAGAGTGAGAGGGGGAAGAGAGAAGGAGAGGGGAGAGGGAGATGGAGTGAGAGGGGGGAGGTGAGACAAGATGAGAACATTCTTATTGCGGCTTCTGAATAAATGAGACACCGATTAACAGAATACATTTGATAACCGTTCATATCCATGTGTAGCCATAGCAACGTACAGGTGAACACTCTTAACATCGGCGCACATTTAATTGGAAATCAGATTTTTAATCAGTCGCAAGTGATGATATGATATGATATGATATATGTTTTTATTCAGTCACACACAGTAACAACAAACAAGTTCAACCCAAATAATAATATATTCAAAGTGACTGAAAAGGCACAAGCTGAAGCATAATGCTTGTATTTAAGCCTGTCCTGTTTGACCAATTTAAGCTACCCATTAACATATGCATTGTAATACATGTAATGGAAATATGAAACAAACAAAAGAATTGCCTCCAAAAAGTTAGTCACAAGAAGAGCAAAGAAGCAAGATCCCAAATAAACAGCACAAAATCCTGCATACTTTATGGACACTTGTAGCCCTCAAAAATGGCTTTAGCTACCATCCCTTTGAAAACAAAAAATGTCTTACACCTTTGTATGCTGACTGGGAGTTGGTTTGAGTTAGCTCGATACATTATTTGCATTATTTTATAATATACCAGATCATTACATTTCCTAACAAATGATTTCATAAACAATGGGTTAGTGTGTGCATAATAATCAACCTTATTTATTATCCTTACAGCTCGTTTTTGTAAAATAATTATTTCATTGAGAGTTGTTTTATATGTCAATCCCCAGACTTCCACACAATATGATATGTAGGGAAGTATAAGTGAACAGTAAATAATATGTAAGGCCTTATAGTTTAACATGCTTCTTGATTTGTACAAAATTGCTATCGTCTTAGAGATCTTTCCTTTGATATAATAAACATGTGGTTTCCATGTTAATTTATGGTCAATGACCACTCCTAGAAATTTTATCTCGGTCACTCAGCATCACTTATTTTTAATTTAATGTCCTTACCTATTTCTTTTCGATTTCCAAAGACCATAAATTAGTTTTTTTTTATATTGAGTGACAATCTATTAACATCAAACCAGGTTTTGAGGATTTCGAAATCTCTTTCAATAGAAGACAAGAGTTGCTGTAAATTATTACCCGAACAGTACATGTTTGTATCATCTGCAAAAATAATTAAATTCAACTGATCTGTAACATCACAAATACTCATTTAAGCAAAAAAAGCTTCGGTCCAATTACAGAACCCTGGGGTACACCACAGGTGACTTTCCTAAATTGTGAAACAGTGTTGTTGATTTCCACACATTGCTCTCTATTTTCCAAGTAACTCCTCAGACAAGAATAAGCTACCCCTCTTAATCCATACTTCTCCATTTTTCTCAATAATATGCTGTGATCAATAGTATCGAACGCCTTCTGCAAATCAATATAAATTCCTACAGAATACTCATCAAGTGATACATTAATGCTAACATACATGAAAGGGTGTGTAGACTGGCACACACTATATGCATGTGTGTGTGCGCGCATGTGTGTGTCTGTGTGTGACTATGTAGGTCGGTTTGGTGTGATCAGCCGAGTGTGCTTCAGGCTAAAAGTACCAGCTGGAAATATACACCATGTAGTTCACTTTGAGTGTCCGTCTGACTGAACATGGCGCTCCATCATTGTGATTGCTCTGCCACACCACCTCAGAAGTCCCCCTAAGAACAGCCCCCTGCCCACCTCAGCAGTCCCACGAGAACAGACCCCTGCCCACCTCAGCAGTCCCCAGGAACAGCCCCCTGGTCCCCTCAGCAGTCCCCCAAGAACAGCCCCCTGCCCACCTCAGCAGTCCCACGAGAACAGACCCCTGCCCACCTCAGCAGTCCCCAGGAACAGCCCCCTGGTCCCCTCAGCAGTCCCCCAAGAACAGCCCCCTGCCCACCTCAGCAGTCCCCCAAGAACAGCCCCCTGCCCACCTCAGCAGTCCCCCAGAAAAGCCCCCTACCTACCTCAGCAGTCCCCCAGGAACAGCCCCCTACCTACCTCAGCAGTCCCCCAAGAACAGCCCCCTGCCCACCTCAGCAGTCCCCCAGAAAAGCCCCCTACCTACCTCAGCAGTCCCCCAGGAACAGCCCCCTACCTACCTCAGCAGTCCCCCAGGAACAGCCCCCTGCCCACCTCAATTTCTACGTCCGATTCTCCTCCCTGTCAGCAGTATGAAGACACATGGCTCCCATTTCCCTCATCCTCGAGTCCAGACCGCAGTGGACCACAGAGGCCGACCAAGAGAGACACTCTAAATGTGTTCCCTCGCCCTGGTAATGGGCTCCCACTTCAGCTCCAAGCACACGACGCCGCTGTAATGGAGCTGACGCTTCACCTCTTATTGTCCTGCCAGCAGAGAACACACATCAAATCAGCATCTCATTTATCTTCCTCTGCTCATTCAGTGCGAGCTCATTTAGTGACCACGCTGTCTTCTCCTCTGGTCATAATTAAACTAGACTCTGGATTTCTTTTTATTTCACACTCCCCCCTCTCTCTCTCTCTCTGGGCTCTGTTACATGTATTATGTATTGTTCTGAAAAAGCTAATGTCTTCTGCTTTGGGTTGGACATGAAAAAGGGTCAAGGTTTCAGACGCTCAATTACATGCGACAGCAAATGAAGTAGGACCGGTGTATTAAACCACACCAGTGTATTAAAGAGTAAAAGGGGAATGGCTAGCTTGTGGCATGCTGTGTTTGAACCAAGATCATCACACTCCGGACTCAATGTGAAAACCTGTCTGTGAACTGTGTGTTTGTATCTGTGTGTGTGCGTGTGTGTGTTGGTGTGTGTGTGTGTGTGTGTGTGTGTGTGTGTGAGTGTGTGTGAAAGATCAGTGTGAATCATCTGTCCTATGTGGTGTGTGTGGGTGATTGGTGTGAATCATTTCTCCTACATGTATGTGTATTTGTGTGTGTGTGTGTGTGTGAGTGAGAGGGAGAGATCGGCGTCAATAAGTTATCCTATGTGTGTGTGTGTGTGTGAGAGAGAGAGATCGGTGTAAATAAGTTCTACTATGTGTGTGTGTGTGTGTGTGTGTGTGTGTGTGTGTGAGTGTGTGTGAGTGAGAGAGAGATCGGTGTAAATACGTTTTCCTATGTGTGTGTGTGTGTGTGTGTGTGTGTGTGTGTGTGTGTGTGTGTGTGAGTGAGAGAGAGATCGGTGTAAATAAGTTCTCCTATGTGTGTGTGTGTGATCGGTGTGTTAATCATTCTGGACAAACAGGGGGTGTTGGAAGTAGTGACACAGCACAGGGAGCCTGTCCATTTGCAGTGACCCTGTGAAGGATCTGAACACTCTCCAGTGCTAATTAACTCTGCCCAATTGGACCATCTGCTTTAGAGCACGCATCCTCATTTTAATTAGAGGAGAATTAGAGCTGTGAGGTCCCAGGGTGTCGGAGACAAGAGGCAAGAGAGGGTGATGCGAGGTGAGTCTGCATTTTGGTCCTACTACGCCAGTGCAACTGTAGTGCAAATGTTTCTTTTGTATTTCTTGGAGTGCTCTTTAGAGCACATTTAACTGAATAAAGTAAGGAAAGGGAGAACTATTATTGGGAGGAGAGGGGGAGAATTTGGAATAAAGGGAAACATCAAGAAGAAACACAGAGGAACCAACAAAAGCTAGAGAGAGAGAAAGAGAGAGAGAGAGAAAGAGATAGAGAAAGAGAGAGAGGCCACAGACGTGTGTGGAGGGGGCAGCCAAAAACAAACAAACAAAATGAAAAGCAGAAGAAATATACACAAGCATTAATTCTCTCTGCACTGATAAGCTCCACAAACCAGGCTGAGACGAGTAGAGACTCAAGACCACTCCAGAGATGATAGAACATGTAGGAGGTCACACCATAACGGTAACTATGTTGGAGACAAAGTGTGCCCTAAACATGTGTGGGCGTGATTAAAGCACTAACAGCATTAGAAACGGCATTCTCAACCAATCCACAAGGACTGGACATCTTCAAACACTATAGAAGACTTAAGATGTGGGCAGGTATTTCAACGGGCTGTCCGCAGACTATGAATTCTTATCACATAGTGCCAAAGTCATAACATCTAGGCCTGTATTGTCATAGCATACACACCCAACTAGTGTAATCAGAAAATACATGTGTCAAGCTGAAAATGGTAGAATTACTAAGTTGTTCAAGGATGAACATAGTGTAGATTGTCACATTTTAGGAAGGAAAGCTTGGTAATACACACACCCAAACAACGGGTAAATCAAGACAATTCATGACAATTTTAGCAAGGAAGAGAGACAGGAAAAGAGAAAGAGAGGAAGAGAGACCGAAAGAGAGGAAGAGAGACAGAGAGAGAGGAAGAGAGCCAGCTAAGTCAGTAGTCACCATACTCTTGACATAGCTCTGCACACTCCATCACTGAGATGGCTTGAAGCTCCTGTGCTGTCAACGTGCTCTCATCTTCCCTAAGGGCAGTCTTCACTGTGGCTTTACAATGTAGGTTTCAAGGACAAAGTCTCATACACATAATACACAATTAATACTGCCCTAAACATTGCACACACGTACATTCACGCTACATGTTACTGTCCTATCCATCATGATTCATGAGTGCACCGCAGAGTAAAACACAGTGAAAAGCAGGGAGCCGTTCAGGAGCAGCATTCACAATATATCCCCTTTCAGTAGCCAAGGCCAGGACCCACTAAAGAGAAGATTAGCATTTACTTCCCAATTCCATCATTGAAATGAAATAGCCTGCATTTGGGAAATGAAATCACATTAGCGCAGCTTGCTGTGAAGATTCCGGGCTTCGGTTAGCATAGAGTTCACAGCAATCACTTCTCCTGCTACTGAGAAATCCCCCAGAAAGGCCCACATGATATTGCAATTTTCCTCAGCATTGTGAGCGAACGTCTCTAAATCCCTCTTTTATTAAACGAGAGAATGACTGGCCCCTGTTCAGCTCCAAGCCCGTCTGGTGGTAACCATACACGGATCAACATAGCAACTGCGTGCAGTTGCCACAGATATATGACAGTAAAACAGACTTACTGGATCCCCATCCCTCATACCCTTACAGGCATTTTTATAAATCATGTGATAATACTCAGAATGAATGGATTACGTCTAATAAACATATAGAAACTAGATGTGCTGTTGCCAGTTTTCTATTAATCTGCTCATTCAGACCTCTTCATTTCCAGCCTGCCTGACTCGTTTGATCTTCTTGTTCTGTTCGCTTCATATACCCCAATATAAAATGCAACGTTCGTGTACCAAACAGAGAAGGACTGGACAATGAATTGTTCATTTAACTATTTGCTTTTGTCGCCCACACACGTACAGTGAAGCACCAGGGCCACTGTCCTCGTGGTGGGCATAGGCTGAGAACTACTGCCGAGGATCTAACCGTCCTCGTGGCGGGCATCGGCTGAGATCTACTGGCGAGGATCTAACCATCCTCGTGGCGGGCATCGGCTGAGATCTACTGGCGAGGATCTAACCATCCTCGTGGCGGGCCTCCGCTGAGAACTATTGTTGAGGGTCTAAGCCAGCTGAATGTGTCTCCTGCGCATGGGATTCAGCTGTGGAGGGGGATATTATTCACATCCTAAAGTATGACACTGACTGATATGAATGTGATCCTATCATAAGTGTACTGAATTCCTCACATTTTTAGGAGCAGCAGTCTGTAGTCGTGGTGAGTGAGGGAGAGAGAGAGAGAGAGATAGAGAGAGAGAGAGAGAGAGAGAGAGAGAGAGAGAGAGAGTAAAGGAAAGAATAAGAGATACAAAGGCAGGAAAACAGACCTCTGGTGAAATATACTCCAAAGAGATATTTAGTAAATAGGTTAGACCATGCAGAGTAAATATGTATACGTTTCACTAATTGCCGTTCAGCGATGTATGAGTGCAAGTGTTAATTGTTGCTGCAAACATTACTTTTGATCTCATCGCTCATATTAATGTTCTCTCTCAAATGTAAAACTCTCTTTATCAGACCGATTGCCCTGACGTGAAGAAAAAAAAAGATCCTAGCAGTGGCACAGCCATCGTATTGATTTTAGCCTGTGAAAATCGCATGTTGTTAAACTGTGATTAACACAACCGGTTACTAAAACATTCTACGTATTTCAGGCTGGCAAGCACTCTGTGTGCTTCTACCTTGACAACAATATTCCTCCTCAAACTTGAACCTAACTGAAAGTTCTTGCAACAAAATGTCAGGGGTGAAAAAAACAAGCATTAAAAAAAATCACAATTGCTAGAAACCAGCATTGCTAAACCAATCAATATGCCAAAGCTTGTGTATCTGTGTGTGTATGTGTGTGTGTATGCAGTCGTATCTGTGTGTAACTCAGACGATGTGAAATGGACGAGTACAGCTCTCACACACGCTCTAGCGTATGGGGGCAGAGCGCTACATATGCTCTTTGATGTGAGCTGAGGTGATTAGTGGAGCGTAAGCACAGCGAGGACTCATTTTTACCCAACACTTGGGAGCACACTCCATCATAGCTCTGGGTTCTGGAGGTCTGACCCGGGAACATGAATCCTCATCACACATACTTATGCTCTTAGAGGCGGTGAGATGCAGACTTTGGGCCAAAAAACTTACAAATTTAGATGTTTAATTTACTGTACAGGTGTTGGCTGGAGATTCCAGATGTTGCCCACTGAAAAAGGAGGCTAATTGGGTATTTCAGTCTGCAGCTGCACTGTTCATTTTTTTGGCTAGGTCTGCTTTCCAAGTGGCTGGAAACAGCGAGTTCCTCTAATGCAGACTTTGGCACCTTTCACTATGAACTCTCTTTCTGTGAAATAGCACTTTGGGCATTAGCACAGTTTAATATGTGTGAAAAGGCACTTCTCGAGCCTGAGGGAGTTGCCAGCTGTCAAAGGTAAGAAGAAGAAGACTACCCCAGATCTAAGGAACATCCATTAGCCAGGAGGCAAGCACCTCCTCCCGTCGGCGTATGAGCTAATGCGGCTTAGCCAAAAATAAACTGGGTGTTATGACCAGGAGCTCCTTGCTGCAATAATGATTTATACAAAGCTTGGCAAAGCAACTTCCCTTCCACTTCCACACTGTCCGGAGACACTGCTCAATTATTTGATCCGCTACAGGACAGGTCTGCATTTGACATGGCAAACACACGTATGGCCTTGCAACTCACCATTTTAATCAACATCGCCATGGTAACACCTCTGAAGGGTTATCAAATCCATGGAAGCTCTCAAACCAAAAAAGGAAACAAAATCTCCACAACCTTGTTTTGCTCCTTTTCCCCGCCCCCTCCCCCCTCTGTTCCACATCACTGTAATGTTATCATCACTGGGCTGACTTCAGAGAGAGAGAAGGTAAAAGAGAAAGACTGTAGTAATGATGCTCATTATGACACTCCTGCGTCACCGTTGGAGACGGTAACTTTACCACCACTGGCAGCTGAAGGGGGCGCCAGCCATACAGCTATCCAACCAGCCAGCTAGGCATGGGCATGGGCCAATCCTGATGCAGCTGAAGCCTCTCTCCTTCAGGCGGGAATCGGGCACGGCTTTGATCATCCAGCACACACCCCACAGGGGTCGGACTACACAGCGTGCATGGAGTGGGGGGGTGTAGGGGGTTCAGTGGATGGGTGAGAAGGGGGGGGGAGTCCATCTGGCAGCACCCCCTCTCTTGCGCCCCCGCTGCTGGTGGCACAGCTCACTGCAGATCAGGGTGACTACCGGTCTTTCTCTCTCTTTCTCTCTCTCTCACTCTCTCTCTCTCTTTCTCTCTCGCTCCCTCTTGCATGCCGGAGAGGAAGCTAGGCCGCTGAGCCAGCGCCAGATCCCCTCGAGCGATTTGGTGATTCACCAAACCAGCAGTATTTGTAATGTGGGGGACAAGAGGATTTGTCAGGAGGATGGAGGATAAATGTGTCATCCTGGCTCAGGGAGCGAATTAAAAAGAGTGACTTGGAAGGGACAAAAGATATAGAACAAGGAATCAGCAGAAGAAGGACAGAACTGCACCTAAAACTGTGTGTGTGTGTGTGTGTGTGTGTGTGTGTGTGTGTGTGTGTGTGTGTGTGTGTGTGTGTGTGTGTGAGAGTGTGTGTGTGTGTTGTACACATGGAGAGTATGCGTGTGCGATTGATGTTTCTGTGATGGTGGTTCTCCTGTGTGCAAGCAGGCTTTTGTGCACTTTTATTCTCTGCAAGGAGAAAAAGTCAAAGAAAAACTTGCACTTGTGTCCTCCGTTAATCCCACTCACTGGCAACACGCAGGTGCAGTGTGTGTGTGTGTGCAGGTGAGGTGTTTGTGTGTGTGTGTGTGTGTGTGTGTGTGTGTGTGTGTGTGTGTGTGTCCGTGAATCCCACTCACTGGCAAGTGCAGCTCTGCTCTAACCGGCGCTATTATTCCCAGGCCCACGCTGGTGCTACGTGGAGAGGCCAGCGGCATCATTCCCCCGGAGACAGGTGGGAGAAGAGAGGAGAGAGAGGAAAGGAGAGAAGAGAGGAGAGGAAGGAGGAGAGGAGAGGAGAAGAGAGGAGAGACATGGGTCGATCAGGGGGGAAAAGAGAGGAGAGAGGAAGAGAGGAGAGACAGGAAAGGAGAGGAGAGAGGAGAGGAAGGACGAGAGGATAAGAGAGGAGAGACGTGGGCTGATCAGGGGGAAAAGAGAGGAGAGAAAGGAGAGGAGTGAGGAGAGGAAGGAGGGGAGGTTAAGAGAGGAGAGACGTGGGCTGATAAGGGGGGAAAAGAGAGGAGAGAGAGGAAAGGAGAGACGATAGGAGATGAGAAGAGAGGAGAGGAGTAAAGAGAAGATAGAAGGGATGTGGGCTGATCAGGGGGAAAAAAAACAATGTGGGCTTTATTCCAGCCTTTGACATGTACAGCGGTGAGCAGGAGAAACAGGGAGCGCCGTGTCTTGAAGGGAAAAATAATATAGCTACATGACGCTACTATGAGTAACATAGCTGAGGGACACGTGTTACCACCACCATCATCATGATGACAACCAGTCAAAAACAACCACCACAACAACTACAACAGTTTCAAATAAACAACACACAACTATAAACAATTAAAGGTACAGTCTGCAATTTAATCAGCGAATGGTCATCTGTTTATGGTCCTCTAGCTGTCCGCTCAGTGTTTGTACACAGTCCTCGCTCACGGACTGCATCTTTAATCTGGTTGTCAATTACAGCGCAATCCTTTGGGCAACAGAATGTCGTTGGTCACTGCTGACTCATGCGTAAAAAAAGAAGCACCTGCCATGCAATCAAACTGGTCCACTTACACAAACATGGCCTAGTTCCAAATACGATTCCAGATTGGATCACAGACGGAGAAATAACTGACCTTATTCAACAATGCTCACATACATGTTTCGTAACTGACAGAAATGAAAACCTCTAGAACACTAAGAGCAGAAGTGCTTTGATATCTACCTTTAAAAGCGTTTCATGTCTCTCTCAAGAGAGCACTTGATCAAAAATGTACATGCACAAAAACTCTGCAAACAACATCTTGTCCGTTTGAGTCAGAGGTACGTATTTTCTCCAACCTCATTTTCTAATTCTGTGTTTCTGTATTTGTTGTGAACATCGGGAGGGAGAAAAGACTATGTTGTTATTATTAAGCCAAGTCACCACTACAGATTTGACTGAAATATAGTTTAACACCTTCAAATATGGTAAATTACAGAAGAAAAACACAAATGATATTAATACTACACTGATTATCTAAACTGACATGTTAGATTATTTCTTCCTTGACATACACTGCAAACAAGAAAGCTGTCCAAATTAGCATGCATGTGATATATTATATTCCAACAGAAGTAGGACCGGGGGAAAGCATGCATTATTTCCTAATTAAACATTAGCTCAAATCTTCGACATCAATAACAGTTGCATTGTGTATTTTCATGATACACATCGCCTACACCAACAACTGTAGTTGTAAAGTGTCTATTTCAATCTATTTTTCACAAGCCCTACCTACGTTCTTATTTGCAAGTTAGTACATAAAGTAAGCTGATAAAGTAAGTTGATATCAACGGACAAAACACTGATATTCAGGAAGCATGCAGGACTACTTTAATGGAGCTACTGAAGGAGTCTCTGACAACTTTATACACTCTAATTACACCATCAGTCACACACAGTGACAGAACCCATCTCAAATACAGTAGCTGTCTGAGAGCTTGTGTCAGCGGTGGACGTGAGTGCGCTGCTGCCCACAGCCTGACTGCCAAAGGAGATAGAAGTTACACTCTGTACTGCATGGGCACCACACTACTAAGACAGACAGTTACCCTCCGTACTGTATGGGCACCGCACTACTAAGACAGACGGTTACCCTCCGTACTGCATGGGCACCGCACTACTAAGCCTCGACTCTCAGTGCTCGCTAATCTCCCCACAGCGTCGCTCTCACTAATCGCAGATAATGGCTGGATTCAAAACAGGGAGGCCCTAATAACGACATTAGGCGGCAGGCTCAGGAGGACGGCCGACAGAGAGGAAGAGTGCCGAGAGCTAAACAGACACAGCTAAGGCCACTGAGAAAAGGAGATTTACGGACAGCACGGGATCCTCCAAGATGTTGGCCAGACACACAGGATCAAACCACTGGATTAAGATGCTGTGTATTGGGAAATTAGAGTCCTAATCTGACCTACCACATCTGGTTCATGTCTTGTGAGGACAAGCGTGCATGTCCATTAATACTGTAAGAGTGTTAGGGACTGTTAAGTAACTGTACAGTAATAGTAGTATATTTATGAATGAGAGGAGCTTGAAACACCAAATTTGGAACGCAACAAGGAACTATTACAATTATGGAATATTATAAATAAATGATGTCTCTAAAGATGTTTATATGTTCTGAATGTTATGCACAGGCTCAGCTGTGATAGCAACCCAGTTATCTGAACTGCATAATGAGTGGGGAGGACATAATACTGGGATGACTAGGCTTTCTCATGAATTCTTTATCATGATCGGGGACTGACTCTGCACCGTGTGCATTCAAAGCGCAAGATCAAAACATCGTTATCTTTTCTCAAAGATGGGGAAGAGCAGCCATTCTTCCAATTTTAAACTTTTCTTCCACAGTGGCACGAAGAAACGAGTCTAAAACTTTTTTGGATGGATGTTTTAATTTCTTCCTCCCTAAACGGAACTTGTAATGAGCTGCAGGACTGTTATCTTCTTTAATCAGTTGTCTCTGCTCCATTAGCCTGTGCACCTGGTGCCTCCTTCCTCTCCAAAACACACCTTTGCTATCTGCAGCATATGTGCTCCCAATTGCATACACACATGCACACACAACCCACACACACACGCCCACACACAAACACATTCACCACACACACTGCATACATACACATAAACCACACACACACACACACACACAAATCCACACACGCACAGACACACACACATATTCATTGGACATGGTAAAGCCAGAGGGATGGCCTCTCTGAGACCTTATGCTTTCGTTGCCAGCTGTCATGCCACAACAGTGGTGAGTGGCTGCAGTATGGCTTCTCTAAGGGGCCATCATGGAGCAGGAGGGGTCCTCAGCCTCCCCACGGACCAGAGTTGGATCATGGCCTCCTCAGAGACATTACACTCTCAGGTCAGCATCAACACTGCCCTCCCATGGGACACAGCAAACACACACACACACATACATGCGCGCACACACACACACACACACACACACACACACACACACACACACACACACACACACACACACACACACACACACACACACACACAAAACTTCTTGATGTAATTATGGGTTGTGTTACTGTGTTACTGGGCTGTGTGTGACATTACTAAACAGGCACAGTAGTCTGCCTACTCATCTTTAGTGCTGGCCAACCTCACATCCTGCTGTGCATGTCCACAAGCACCCTGCAGACAACACTAGGCAGATTCAAGCTGTGACTCCCAAACGAGCCGTGTTTTAATCAGGAAAGTATTTTTACGCCCAAAGCGAGACCTTACAGCAGCCTAGGAATTTCATCAATTGTATTTTTATCTACTGTTTAATCCAACTGTAACAGACAAAAAATATGAAGGGGGGTTATAATCCACAGAGAAATGTAATCCAATCTGATGGACAGCACCCTGGGATGGCTACTTTGTAAAATGTATATAATTTGCTCAAAATATTTGTTTTTAATATAAAGCAAAGGATGATTCCAAAGGCATTGTTCACACTGCCCCCCATGCTGTATCAGCCATGCTGGTCAGTTAGGGTACAGGGTGATTTAAAGCCAATGCTTCAGTGTTGCTTCCATATAACATGCATTCAGGGAGACGAATGTGCAGAGAGGGTGGGAGCACACACCCATAAACACATACATACACTCACACGGCCTGCACACAATCATATACATGGACCTGAAGGTCCACATAATCACATCCACATCCCAGATGTAGGCAGAGTATACATGAACGTACACACACACACACACACACACAGACAATCTGTGCGGCTGGGTGCTCTCTAAGATGGAGATGGTAGACATCCTTCCCTCCCAACATGGTCCTTCTGATGCACCCTACCAAAAATCTGACATTGCTTTGAATACTGAATAAAAAAAACAGCAGCCTTGTGCACACAGATGAAACACACACACACACACACACACACACACACACACACACACACACACACACACACACACACACACAAACACACACACACACACACACACAAACACACACACACACACATACATTCGCTCAAGCTCTCTTTCTCACACTGACACACACTCACACACATACACAAAGAGAGAGACGTAATAACACACAAACACAGAGACAGGCCCGCTTTGAAGAGCCGCTGTTGTTCTATCAGATCTTATTTCTCATGTCTCACACTTGGATGATGCACAAATCATAAAGAACAGGGAGGAGGCCAGTGCTAAGTGGAGAAGTCTGGACTGATTAACCTGAAAGGCTTCAGGGCTCACGAGGAGGGTTGTAATGGTTACAGAGCAAATGTCTGCCCATTTCTAGACTGGGGCGGGGGGGTTTCATGATTTTATCTTTGTACACTCCCTCTTCTACAACATCTCTCTTTTTGGCTTCTTAGTGCTTGAAAATGAAAATATGTGAAATGACTTACATGTTGAAGAGCTACAGATCTGCTGATGATTGAAAACATTACTAATCAAATTTCAATTCAGACAGTAAATACCACCTCTCCATCACACACTTGTGAGCTGTCAGAAAACCAACATGGGGATAAATAAAGATGAGGCTCTACAACAGTCTCAATCTCAACCCTGACCAGTCTTTGACAATCCCCACGCCCTCAACAAGGCATCAGATCCTCCTGTGTATCTGCATTGGCTCTCCAACCATAACAGTGACACTAGAAAAATAGTTTCAGCCACATGACTGGAATCAAAATGAAGACCTACTTAAACAACTCCCTTTTGAGTGTCTAATTTCATTTGGCCAGACCACTCTTTCATGATTCTAAAGACGTTGTTAACTTGTGGTGGCGTGACTGGGATGAAAAGATTATATGACGCGATGCATACCTAAAACCTTAAAATGCATAAACAATTCATATGAGGGTGGCATGTTTCCACGTATGTTACCTGCAGATTGCAATGACATGGAAATTGTATTTCGAAAACGAGCTTGCATGAGACAGAGGCGTGCAAACAGCATGCACACTAAACCTGTATGTGAAGCTTAAATGTGCATAATGATTCCTTGGGGGTCCTACCTGTTACCTGTTAGGCAAATTCAGTTTTTTGAACCGCACAATTCAGACCTCAGTTCCCACCTCAATTAATTAAGACATTTCTTACTTTGCAGAGCACATCTGGGGGGGGGGAGACCAGTGAATTACTGTAATGCCATGCATGAATCACAGAGAGGTTGTTCAAAAAAATGGGTGTAATAACACGAGAAAGGCTTATTCACAATCCTTTCCTGACGTTACAGCACACAATTCAATGTGACGGAGGAGGGGGAGGGTGATGGGGACAGACTGGGGCTGATGGGGGTTTGGGTGGTGGGGGGATGGGGAGAGAAGGATTGTGTGTGTGTAAGGGGGGGGGGGGGTGACAAATCCAGGCGAGAAATACACAAGGGATGTAAGGGTCATCTGTTTGTGTACCCAGGGCTGACTGAGGTTGCTATCCGTTATTTAGACCAGTTAAAAAGCACAATAGCTGAATGTTAACTGTTTTACCCGGGCTAGCTCATCTCATGAGTTACAACAGACATGGTTTCTGTATTATATCCACCTTACGACAGAATAAGACACGCAATGCCTTCTCTACACCTGAAAAGGTCACAAACTTTCACCTGAGAATTTCCTGAATGACTCAATCAATAACTCATTTGGCAATGAAACCACATTCAACGCAGAATAAGCTGGGGAACTGCTGGATATTTTTCCTTGAGAAACAGGTGTAACATGTCATCAGTTAGAGTGAGAGCGATTGAGACAAACAACAAAGGGCGACTACGGCAAGCCTATGAGGCCACAAGATACATAAATTATGTAACGGAACAAATGCGCCAAATGACCTGCTTTCTTCCCATGGCCTGGGGAGCATATTCAACTGGTCGCCATGGCGAGGGCGCTACTACACCAGCTCAGCCAATGCCTCTGCAGGCACTACCACATGTCAGTTTGTGTCTTTCCTGTGTATGAGTACTGTGTGTGTATGTGTGTGTGTGTGTGTGTGTGTCTGAGAAAGAGAGAGACAGAGAATGTGTGTGATAGAAAGGAAGAGTTAAAGTGAAAATGAGAAAAAAAGAGAAAGAATGAGACAGCTAGTAAGACAACAGGAGAGAGAGAGGGAGAGAGAGAGAGAGACAGAGAGAGAAAATGTGAACACGTGCACATACACTGAGAATGGGCAACGCATTCTTCTTGAGCTACAATTAACTGTGAGACAAAAGAGTTGATGCATGGTGAGGGACTGCATCACTGGATGGATTCCATTTCTTTTGTTTTTCTTTGTTTTTGCTCCAAATAAATGTAGGCCACGGGCAATGAGAGACAGTGGGGGTGGGGGGTCCTGCTGGGGCTGCTGCACCTGTATCTGCCCTTGCATTTATTAGCACGTCCTTCCCATTTAACAACAGTCTTCTTTAAACGATAATAAACAACGACATGATAGGAATACTTCTCGTTTCCCACAGTTCAACAGTTAATTAAGCCGCACTGGCATCAGAACCAGGTGAGCGATGACGCTCCACACACTCTCCTGTTCCATTATTTAAACTGATTGTACATTTCACTGTCTCAAAGCTTCCTGCTGACAAGGAAAACATAATAACTGAACCAGATGCTCAAAATACCCATTGGTGTCTATAAACACACCTAACCGCTACTACCTCCTCTTCGGGATTAACAACACCTTGATATTACTCACCAAGTGAGTGTGCTATCAGCATACCTTTAAACACATGACAATTGTGTCATGAACAAACAGTAGTGAGCCTTTCTTTTTTTAAGTTTGAATTTGTACAAGTTTGTGGCAAGGAAGGAACTTGTTATTCGTATGAATAGCTTAGGCTACTTATCCTGTATTGTGAGTGGTTTCAGCCTAACCTGTATATTTCAACCAATTACATTATAATACAAATAACTTACGACAATTCTCTTCGTCACTGTTATCCGAGCAGTCATCGTCATCGTCGCACCTCCATATAGTTGGTATACACCTCTTATTATTGCACTGAAACTGTCCATCCTCGCACTCCTCCTCAGTTCCTGCGTTACAGGAAAAAAAATTAGCAGCTGCACCACAACTATGCTGTGCTTTATCCCAACATGTACAGCAAAATAAAGAATCAGTGCATGGCTTTCAGGACAAGAAAACGCTGGCAGAACATTACTGAACGGATTAGGATACTATCATCAGTTGCTCGACCACACTATTTGACCAATACAAAATTAAAGAAAACATTATATTCATAATTCGGTCCTAAATTGTTCGTGTCTTTGATTAAATTAAGCTATTACATTGGGGCGCACTGGCGAACTACAGTCAATTGTATCAACTGGCTGGACGACAATAACTCAACGGTTCTAATGCATTATGCCTCATTTATATTGCCTAACGAATGGCTACATCTTAAGGCTCTTATACTAGGCTACTCAACTATTTCATTCCATATTCGTTGAAGGGGCAGTCAATTAATTATTTCGCGACCTCGTTTGTATATTTCACCGCAAAATGTATTTCATCCAACACACAAACACACAAACAACGCTGGCATCACTAAGTCTAATTTAAGGCTAGGCTATGAAGCACACGATAAATCACAGTACCAGACTGCGTTTCTAATTCCTGTCTTTTTTCACACTGGGAAAACAGGACTTACCTTTTGTTGAGTGAAGCTCCATGACTAACAAATGAAAGAATAATAGTTTTCCGATTTCTGTCCACATCTCTTCTACGGCGTTCGACTACGACGTTCATTCACAGACAAAGCAGGTCCGGATCCTTCACTCTACCGATGCTACGGTGGTACTTCACTGAATCCCCAACAGCTTCACTAGCAATTTGAACCATTGGCGACATCGTTAGGAGGGCGGGGTTTCAGTGAACGTAACGTAATAGGACTGATCTTGCAGGATGGTTGTAGTCTACAGATGTAGCTAGTTTTGTAGTTTACGTTCGTACAAAGCCTCTGCTCCTCCGTGACATTTGGTGATGCAGTTTAACATGCACATGTGGGCCTTACATCCGTTACACTTATGTGGATTTTGAGTGTAAACAATAAAGCACCTGAAACACGTGAACATAGGCTAATGAATACTAATAAACTCGTGTCTTCACTCCTGGGTTGGGTCTACATCATCAACAAGCCTGCAATTGCACATTTAACATGTTACTTTGGGGGAATGCAGGTCCAGGCTCAGACTAAGAACAGCACTTTCTGCTTTATATTTCCCTGAAATGTATTATCTGTAATAACTGTAAATGAAATGAGTCTTTGTGTTATAAATGAGTCTCTATGTGTTATACAATCGTCTCTCTGTGTTATAAATAATCACATCTAGCTAATTCAAATTTAATTTAGCAAAAAATGCTAAATATTTCGATGAACCAATTACATGTACATTACATTACAGTCATTGAGCTGAACATAATCTTTTACAACTGTGAATTCTTTGGGATACTGTGTGTGTGTGTGTGTGTGTGTGTGTGTGTGTGTGTGTGTGTGTGTGTGTGTGTGTGTGTGTGTGTGTGTGTGTGTGTGTGTGTGTATGTTTTTGTACATTATCTAGAAAAAAATCACAGTTTAAGTTTAGTCTTGATTGATCGTTTAAGCATGCATCTATTTGAAAGGACAGTAAGACCTGTCTCATATCATAGTGGGACAACGACCGATGCTGTCACTCAGATCTATGCCACAACCAGAGCTGACAGAATAATCAGTCATTTTAATAGAGGAAAGCTGAAGCGGAACCATCTCGCCCATGCCCTGATGGTTTCTCACAGCCAACCTCAGCACAGGAATTCAGACAGAACGTATTACACATGCACTGGTCGTTTCATCGTTGCATTAACCTGACCTAAAATGAAAAGTGTCATCAGCACATTTCACCGTCACCCTCATTTTAGTCTATTGTGTTTATTGATTGCACAAACTGAATCTGTTTTTGTTTACTGATTGCACATCACACACATTTTAGTGCCACTGATTTCGAAAGAGGGCTGCACATAGGGGTTAATCATTTGCCATCAAAATTGTACTCCCCCAAAAAATAAGATATTTGAGCGATGCGTCTGATGAGTTATGATTCCACAAAGGTTATTATATACACTTTATGACCAGTGTTTCCTGCATTACTGCCTTGGAGCTAGTCTCTTTTTAAAGGTCAAAGTGGCTGTCTTTGACTTTTGACTTCAGAACATTCAATTACAAAAATATAATAGCTCAAGCGGGCAAAGACAGCTAACCATTTATAAGTATGGTATCCAAAATAACCACTGCAGATCACTGCAGCATCAGGCCCTAGAGTGTGTTTTTAAGGGAAATTGAATTGTGTTGATATGCATTCTCTGCATATTTGCATCCATTTGAGTTTTTGTATATTTGAATCCATTTGAGTTTTTCTGCATATTTGGAATCCAAGTGACCCATGTGAAACAAAGCAACAGCTAAACGGATGCTTCATGAAGTTGAGGTTCAGAAAGTGCTATTGGCCTGTTTTCTCCTTTATCACAGTGCCGGTAAAGTCCTTGTTGTTCCGCAGATGTTAAACAATTAAATTACCGGTAGTCTACCTGGCCCTGCTCCTGCATTCTTGTGGCAGCAAAGAATTTCAATGAAACAAACATCAGATGTGAAATGTGGTTTCATCAAAAATGCAGTTAATATTGTCTCTCCTCAACATTTATCATCACCTCATACATTTGTAGTCCTACCATATATTCCACCCCAAATCATGTGTTTCCTTGAAAAGATTAATAGCAACACTGAGGCAAGGAACTCATTCTCCAGTCCAGTCAACAACTTTTCGACCCTGTACTGTAACAACCACTCACCTTGCTGGTTGTTTACCAACTTTCTTTACTACCAGCGTCCTTACAACGAGCTACCTCTAGCTAACAGTCCAATCCAATCTCTCCTGGTCTGTCTTGAAGACATCAGAAACTGGATGGCCAACAACTTCCTCCAGCTAAATGGCAACAAGACAGAAGTCATCATTATCAAGGCAAGATGCACTGCTCTAAATAATTTAGGTTACCTCACTCCATTTGTCACACCCTACGCCAGAAACCTGGGTATCATCCTCGACTCTGAACTCTGTCTTCACAAACAGATTAGTAATGTGGTCAAAACTAGTTTCTACCAACTTAGAGTGATCTCCCCCCTCAAAAACCTTGCTTTCTCATAAATACCTGGAGATAGTTATCCATGCCTTTATCACGGCTGGATTATTGCAATTCCCTCTACCTCGGCCTCCCCCAATCCTCACTCAGACGTCTACAGCTGGTTCAAAATACAGCTGCACGTCTTTTAACTGGCACCAAGAGGCGTGAGCACATCACCCCCATTCTGGCCTCCTTGCACTGGCTCCCCATTCATTTTAGGATACAGTTTAAAGTTTTATTATTTGTTTTTAAGGCACTCAATGTGCTGGCCCCAGCCTACATCACTGACCTTGTACAGCCCCAGTCAGTCCAAAGGTCCCTCAGATGCTCTAGCAAAGGGCAAAGGTCCCTCAGATCCTCTAGAAAGGTGACAGGGCCTTTGTTGTCGCCGCTCCACATCTGTGGAACCAGCCCCCTCAGGACATTAGATCCGCCCCCTCCATTTCTGCCTTCAAGTCTAGGCTAAAAACCCACTTTTACTCCCTGGCCTTCCTTTCCCCCTAACTGTTCACCTCCTGTTCTTGTCTATGTGGGGTGCCCTGTTATTGAATGTTATTGCACTTTGTATTTGATATTAGGACTTATGGTCAATTTGTATGGTTATATTGTATTATTTGCCTTTTATTGACATTGTACAGCACTCTGGTCAGTGTATGCTGTGTTTAAATGTTACAACTTTACGGTACCTGGAAGGTAGTTTGTTCTGAAAATGCAAGACTAGCATTTATGTCCATTGTAATCATATGTTGTATTTTTTTTTTTCAAATGATGTGGTGTCAAAACTAAGGAGTGTAAAGATAATCCTGTTTAAATGTAATTAAATAATCTACAATTCTTTTATCTATGTATAATTTAGATGTAGCGCTATCTAGTATGCTGTCCCAGTTTACAATATTCCTATTGTGGCCTATTATAGAAAGGACTACTGTAATTCTTTTTAATGGGCATACGTTGTTTTTTATTATAACACAAAAACAATGAGATTAAGTCAAATTGCTAAATCCCGCTTACTCTTGCACTCCCGTTTAGACCTTTAACCTGTGGGCAGGCTACATGAGGCTGCAGGATGGGTAAATCCATACATTTTCTGCAAACTGCTGCAAATCATTGTAAAACACTTCTAAGTGAATGAAAATGATGAGTTGGCACCTATTCAATTTACTCGGTATTCTGATTGTATGGTTTGGAAAATACCATATATTGACAGTTAATAATCAGTGATATTAACTTAATATTATTAAGTAATACAGAGATTCTGACATGTCTAAGCTTGTTCATATCAATGCATTATGACTGTGGGAACTAACACCAGAGATTTTCACACAGATTGAAAAGGATACAATGTTTCATCCCACGTGATTAATTGGAACCCCCCTCTTCACCCACCCTTCCCTTGCACAACAAACACCTGCCATATTCTGTCAGTTACATTTTTTATTGCTGGAGAAACAACCAACTAGCTAATGTGGGCAATTGACAATTTTTTTTTTGTTTAAACTATTATTGATTTAAATGGGCAAATTCTAACAGATTGACAGATTCTTTAAATCATATTGGTACCAACATTTTCAGACTTAATGATGGCAGATGTTTCAGTGAAAGTACCTCGCAACCCAAAATGTGCAAGATGCAGAAATCACGGATTCGTGGTCCAGCTGAAAGGACATTCCGGTAAATGTCAGTTTTTTTCATGTAAATGCTGGAAGTGCTCTCTTATAACCGATCGGACGAAGATAATGGCCAGTCAACGACGACTCAAGAAAAGCCAAAGAGATGATATTGCGATCAATGAAAGTCTTGCGGTTTTAGCCACTCCAGCTAGCACTGCTGCGCTGGATGAAGATACATTGCCACACGTGCCATCAAACGCCAACCTCAAGTCTGAGAGTGTCATTCGCATGCCAGCGGGAGGAACTCAAACTGATGGCAAAACTTACATGGAATTGGAGGTGGCTGCATGTGCAGTTAAGGAGCATCTTGTCAGGCCACCTACAGGTGGTACAATCGATGTTGGAATGGGCGCAGGCCGTTCTTCTTGCCCGGGTTATGGAGTACAGGATGTCTTCACAATGAACAGAAGTAAGTGGTCAAATTAGCATGCTAGCCAACACAAAGCTACGCAGTGACCTTAGGTCCCTGTCATATTAACCATCTAACGGCGATTTGTGATCCCCGTCAACTTTCGGCGCCGCAATTGTAGAACTTTTTGAAAGGTCTCTGTTCTATCTCGGTTTATACAAAGACGATTGTCTTAAAAGCTGGAATTTGGGTATAAAGCAGTAATATTTTACTACTTTCAGCAATGTAAGCAAGGATTACACAATGCAAACACGTCCCGTGTTAACAACTTACAGGTATTTAGAAAGTGCGGGACAGTTGTAACAGTGGGCGTCATGAATGTAACGGCACTAAAATCATGGATCCTGCAACATAAATTGTAAGATAAATTACTGCTGGATCAAATGAAAAGAATCTGCATGGATATTGAATTAACAACCAGGTCAGTGTGATTGTTAAAGCTGATTTAACAACAAAATAGTGTTATGATAAGCCACAATAATCTTTAAATATGGTTGTTTGGTCATATCGAAAAAAAACCTTAAGGATAATTTTGACATGCTTATTTCTTAGTGGTCTGCTGCATTTGTTTCTTTAGCGATATTTGAGATGGCTCTTGTGTTTTGTTTGCATTTCATCGCGGCACACCATTCTTTTTAAACGCACATTAACATATTTTCATTCAGTTAAAGTCTGCCACCACTGTTGGAGCATCTGAGAGCTGCAAAGATTCTTCCCGGTTTCCTAGACATCCTTGTCAAAAGTAACGTTACATTGAAAATAAAGTTTAAACTACAACATTTGACACTTTTGAAGACAACTTGCATTTACACGCACGCATATTGTCAGGAGAGACCATCGCAAAAATTGCGATTTGTCTACTTCAGGCTAATCCAGATGTGCGCCCTTGTCCGGCGATTGGATCATCGTTACTGTTACAAACACTTTACCAGTTGCACAAATGATAAACTACCAACATTCCCAGACTGAAGAGGCTGTGTTAACATACGGTACTATAGTGCACAGTTGATTTACTTAAGTTAATTTAATGTAATATTGCTCGATTCAATGGGGCAGTAAAATAAATGTAATGTTAACAGTTCAAACACCTGCAACCCCCTCCTCATATACACATACATGTCCTTTTTTCCCCTTGCTTACCTGCACCTTTTCTCTCCTAGACACTGGTGATCAAATGGTAACTGAGAGGGTCCAAAAGAATGTTTACATGGGCGAAAGGATGACCTTCCCCTTTCATGTATATTCTTACCCGAACGGATACGCATGCCCTGCCATTGTAGTCAACCTGCAGCCACCGGTGTCATTTGACCCATTCAGCTTCCCCCATCCGCAGTCTGGAGGCTTATCTTACGCAGGAGACCCGGTCTTGCCTCAGGCAAGTACATATCTTGAGCTTTCAAATGGACACATTTGTAAAGTGTGTATAATTTTCACGTATGGACTGAGGTAGTGTGTGCAAACATACACACAGAATTTTAAAAATGGCGGGAACATTTATACTAGCCAGAAACTTGTCCAATGCAAACACTACATGGAAAACAAGTATTGCCAAGAATTTTAGTGGTTCGATGTAATAAATCTGTCGTTAACTTGAGCAACGGTAATTGATGAGCGTATTTAGAAGAATTATCAGAATGCTTATAAATCATGGCCATTATGCATGTGAATCAGAAATATTAAAGTTTCTGTAAGCCCTCTTACATCAATATACAAAGTTTGACGCCACGTCATATGACACCTGTATTCCAAGAGCACGTTTTACTGTTTCAGTGAATCACATACATAGACATAGGAAGACCTTCTGCACTTCTTATGTCTATGATCCCAAAGGACTTGACGGCCCCTTTGTGTTTCATCTGTAGGATGGTCGCATGCCGTTATTCAATCCATACTCAATGCCGTGTCCGGGGCGTCTGGAGGAAGTTCCCGTGAGGCACCATCTCTATTTTCCACAGCATATGGAGCGAGAGTCTGGAGGAGGGAGGCTATTGTCAAGGGCCGAGCTGGATTCAAATAGGGAGTCAGGTGGCTAGGCTTTGAACAGGGTTTCTCGTAAGGGTACATTAATAATTGGGAACTAATTCATAATGATGATGTTTTTGCTGTGGTTGCCTAACAAAGTTATTTGTAGTAACTGTGACTTGTGTTTGGATACTTGTACTGCACAAACAAATAGATACTTTTTTTGTTTGTTTGTTGTGCATCAGAGAAACGGCTGGGCAGCCAGGGTTCTGACATCCTGTCAGTGGACAACGACTCCTCCCAGGACACAGTATGATACCACAGATTTGCGACTTCCGTTGAAGTCAGTTGAAATCAGTTTTAACAATCTGCAGATTATTGAATGAATATGAATTACATATTTGACCTAAACCCATCAGCTGGATAAGACCGTTATTGCAGATGTCGTTCCACCTGAATATTCAAAAGCGGTGAAGACATGTAGAACCGTAGCAAAATAGTAAATGTATGGTTGTACCCAATTGTTCAATTTCAACGTTCTATGTTCAAAATATCAATGTGGCATTAAGCTTTAACGACAGTGTTTAGTATTACTCTGTATTTACTTGTACATTAGACATTTTGTAACAAAAACATTACAGAAGTTACTAAGCTTGCCTATGGCATTGCTAAAAAGGACAATTTAAGATTAAGGCTGTCACAAAATAAAACGTGTGAAACAAGTCCAACTTCCTTCACATGATTCTCAAAGATTCCTTGCAACACCCTTCTTTTCACACAAATACAAACACAAGAACATATCTCACAAAAAATATGTTCCATTTATACTTGAAGGAACAAAAAAAGAAATGGTCAGAAATGAACCATCCGGTGTGAGCCCTAGATCAGATAATGGCAGGGAAAATGTCCATCGGAACTGTGCAGAATTATCCAATCTTAGGTCCATCTCTGTGTGTGAGGACACAAAAGGTGGGTCCACGTCTGTTGAGAGGAAGTCTCATTTCTTGCCTTTAGTTTTCCTCCTGGCATCCTTGCCCGGCCGCTTCTATGAGAATCAAGGAAGGCAGATGAATACAGGAGAATGGCGAATCACTACAAAACAGACAAATGATAGACAAAGACATCAACCCAGAATGTACTTACATTGCCCTTTCCACCTTTCCCAGAAGCCTTTCCTCCCTTCCCATGTGCTACCTTGGCACGGAATCCTCTCATGTCGTTGTGACTCTCTTTGTTGTTCCATTTGGTGCCCTTTTTCTTGCCCCCGAAGCCAAACTTCTGGTCCTTGAACTTCCTCTTTGAATTGGCTCTAGGGAAGCAAGGAGAACCATTACTTGGGTATAGGCAAGCACAGAGAACTGTTACTTTTTATATCTTTTGCAATGATGTTTTTTATTGTTTCAAAAAGAGAATCTTCGCTGTAGTCACTTGAAAGAGAGACCCAGAATGCTTCAACATGTTTTCAGACATTTTGTCCTCTATGTTTACTCTGACGAAACATCAAATTAAGAACCAAACTAAATAGTGTGTTTGGTCTCATCTTTGGGACAGCAACTCAAAGTTGCTACAATTTAAGTGAGAAATGATTCTATTGAACAACTTGACTTCCCTGTACAAAGTGATAATTTAGTAACTCTCAAGAGAGTTCTTACCCTTTCTTATTCAGCTGTGCTTTAGATGGGCCTGAACCCTTCTTCACCTTGTTGTCTTGTTGATCTCCTTCCAAGAAATCCAGTTTGTCTGTCATGCCTGTTAGAAATAGAAATATGGGATAGATTAAGTCTTCATTATATATCGCAAGAACTGGAAATGCATGTAAGAGTAATGAAAACAGTAGGTGAACATTGTAAAACGTCCAGAACTCCCAGACACACTGCACCTTTTTGATATTTCTTTACAGATGTCATCATGGCCTTCTTGTCCTTCTGCCTCTTCTGAAGGACTTCTACTTGAACCTAGTGCAAAGACAGCCAAAATCAGCAAGCTGTTAGCAAAAGACATTGACCACGCCTGGTTTTAAGTCACGGGTGATAAAAGCAGGACTCACCTTTTTACCGTACTTCCTCAGCTCTCTCAGTTTCTTGGCCTTCTCAGATTTTTCCATGGCCGTCGCCTTGACGAGAAGCTTTTTCCTGATCTGTGGCAAACAATGACAGACTGTCTGGAGATGTCTTGTGATACAGACAAGTAGTAGTAAACTCCAGGACAAGTGTGTAGCAAAGCAATTTCACACTACACAAAGCAAATGTGAAACCCCACGCTTGTACAGTTTGCATACAACATCACCTACGTACACAGTATCAAATATGGCATACAGTAATGTATAGAGATGCAGACATGTCTTAAGTGATTGTAGTTGGTGAAGTGTGTGCGTATAAGCCAAAATAGGAGGGTTGTGTCTACAAGTAGAGGAGGTTTCAAAACACAATACTCGTCTGACACTTTTAAACTATATGAAGATAAACTAACAAGGCTAACAGACCTTCTGCATGTGTTGGTCGGTCTTGCTCATCTCTGCAAAATAGTCGGTTGGGCGCTTGGTTGGTATATTCAGCTTCCGTAGTTTTGGCAAGGCCTCTAAAACTGTTGCCTGGGCTTGGCGATAGCTGAGAGAGAACAATTCAACAAATTCAACACAGATTTGTGGTTGTAGTCATTCTCACAAACATAACCAATGAATTAAATTGAACAAAGCAGTGGTGGTGTGAATGCACATGGTTTTTAAGCCTAAAGAGTCTTATTTAACATAGACAAGAGGTCCTGTTAACTGGTTCAGAATTTAGACTTAAGACCTGACAATACATCACCGTTTCTTGTACGTCACTACGGTTAAGACAACAGAACTGAGCTGATGTTGAAACTTGCTTAACAAATCTTTGTCAGACTCACAAATACATCTCCCTCTGGAAATCATCTTCAGCATTTATTTCTCCGTCAGGGGCAACCAGCCTGCCTTCAGCTTTGGCAACTATGTCAGGAACTGGTAGGTTGGTCAGATTCAGCCTCTCAACCCATGGAAGAGTCTTGCAGAAATCAGCCAGACACTGTTTCATACCCTCCTGAAACAAGGGGTTCAATACAGAGGCGAAATGAATCACACAACTCCCACACATCGAGTTTTCCTTCACAGTAAGGTGACCAGACGTCCCCGGTTTCCGGGGACAGTCCCCGTTTTTGGTGGCCTGTCCCCGGCTGGAGCTGTCCCCGGAAATGTCCCCGGTTTTCACAGATAGACCAGGGATAGAAATTAAAAATTAAAAAAGAAAACAATGACCAAAACGTTTAGTTGCGTAGCCTACACGCCACAGGCTCAAGCAAGCCAGCCAGCAGCCAGGGCAGCAAGCTCTCGCTCTGAGCTCAAAGATCTAGAATGACCGTCTTTTTAGTATTTTGATTGGTGGAATATGCAGCGCGGTAGAATCTTTGCCATTGGCTTCTTTTTTTTATTTAGAAAGAGATCGCGTTCACTCATTCATTCAGTCAGCTAGCTCTGACAATACGAGTACAACAAGATAGGATAGCATTGGGATAGGTTAGTGTCATTGTTTATCATCTATGTCATATATTATTTAACTCATGATCTACATATTTAACCCATGATCTACAATAATCATATTATTTAACCTATGATCTACAATTTGCAACAATGTGTGTGTTAAGCAGCAGCTATCTGTTGGTCAGATGTCAGTCACATCTGTAGACTTGCTAACTAACTTTGTTAACTTTTTAACATTAGCAGTGATACTAGCTACAGTACTATGATATTACAGTTTCACTAGTCTGGGTTACTAGAGGTAGTTGGCAACTTGACATTAAATGAAACCACTTGAAAGCTGAGGATTGCGGACTTACATTAATCACAAACCGTATGAGGTATGCTATCTCTGTCTGGGTGGCTCCGGGAACGTTGGTTTAAAAGCCGCGCAACCACTCTTCCCTGCCATCAATTTTGTTGTAGGCTTTAGATACAGCCTGGTTGAACACGAACGTTTTCGTTTTATATTGTATCAACATACGTTTTCAAATAGCCCTGGGCCAGGCTGTCAGATGTCTATTTTATCACTATAACCAGGGTGGCCGCGGGTCATTAAAAAGTCTTAAAAAGTCGTAAATCAATTTTCATCAAAATAAGGCCTTAAAAAGTATTAAATTGTCTTAAAATCAGATTGCATTGGTCTTAAATATTTTTGTGCCATGTCAGTGCGAAAATGCAGGCAATCTGCTCTGCCAGGTCAAATATTTTTTTCCGGTAGCCGGTGCGCTGCGTTGTCTATGTATGTGATACAAATATTTTAATGCAGTTGACGCAACTTTGTTTACTTCCGGTGTGACACTAGCGGCGCGTGCCTGCAGTCAGGTAGGCAAGAGCGACCGAAGCAGTAGTGAAAGGTGGAGAGAGCTGAGGGATTGTTTGGTTTCTGTTTAAGAGGCCAAATGACGGGACAATCGACAAATCTAAAGTTGTATGTAGCATTTGTCAAGCTGAAGTTAGCTGTCACAGAAGCAACTCGTCTTTAAGTTATCACCTTAATGCAAAGCACCTGACGGAAAGCAACCCCAGGTTAGATGATTGCCAACCCACACTCCACGACGTTTCTAGGAAAATAACTAGACCAAGTTTAAGTTATCAACGCTGTATCAGTTTGGGTTGGTGGTGACTGTCTGTTCTTCAACATAGTTGAAGACGGTGGGCTGACTGAGGTGTTCCTAATTGCTTCAGTGGATAATTGTTACGATTTACCGTCGAGTGGCAGCATTGTGTTTCGCATATTACTTGCTTGACGGCGAGAGAGCACGAAAAAAATACCATTAAACAACAGTGTCTAAAATACACGCTGTCTGAGGTGATTACTCGTAAATGTATAGGATTCGACCGACGCATTAGTGCTGTTTTTGTGCGTTATCATTGGAGTGGTTATGCTTTTCTGTGGACAGCTACCAACTCAAACGACTGCCCAGGAATGATTGGTGCTATTTATGTTGATTATAGATTGCAGCCACAGATTTAATTCATTATTTAAATTATTTTAATCATTATATTGACCTATTTGAACCTATTTGTTTGCATGTCTGAAGCATCACCTATTTTAATTAGGCCTAGCTGAGTGGTCTTGTTTGCATGTTCCATCACTTGTTTTGAGTACATGCTATCTTTTGGGTCTTTTCTGGTTCTGTTTGCTGTGCACAAATAGGATAGGCCTACTGCAATTAAGTTATCTGTGTGTATTTATGTTGTTTTCTGGTGCACAATACAATTTTGATGCTATATCTAGAGTTAGATTTTTCTTTTATTTATTTATAGGCTTCCACCTGTGGCAGGTGCTGATGTTGCTTTTTCTCACACATAACAATCGCTTATTAATTACAATGAATGGATTATAGATTCAATTAGCCTAATGGAATATAGATTCGCTAAAATAAGCGGGGTGTCTGTTGGGCCCTGACCTCTTACAAATACGAAAAGTTGGGCCTCGGAGTTCTAGTCCTGTCAGTGCTATTTCCACACGCTACACCACGCCCGCTAGCAATGTATTCATTTTACCTTACAACGAACAGTTTATGGAAATTAAACGGAGGTCACTTAAACATATTTATCACAGTGTGAGACAGCAAAAAAAAAAAAAAAAACGTTTTGCAGTTACGTTACGTTCTAATATGTGACCGTTAGCACACCATTCATTCAACTCCATTGGTAGCTAACGTTACCACTTATTAGCCAGCTGTGCTGTAATCTGCAGTTGCTCTGATTTTGGGAGGTGGTCTACCTGTTGCTTTGATCGCTAACTTGCCACTGTAACTCAATCCCTGGAATGCTTTGAGTAGTAAAACACGAACAATGGCCTATGTTTCCATTGTACACTTTATTCGCAAATGTTATTTTCTTGCTGTCGTTCAAATGATCGGAATTTGTTAGGGCTGAATCTCGTTGCCTAGACTTGAGGGGATAACCCCACCCCTCGGATTGCGCCGTAGCCAGGGCTCCTGTTTATTGGTTTATCATCGTAGCCAGGGCTCCAGCCAGATTTGGGCGTTTTTTAATTTATTTACTTGATTTTATAAGCATTTGTTTATGGGACCTAAATGCTCTGAAAATTGAGGACTGATGACATTTTTGTTATCTTTTCGCATTACACACATTTAGCTGGTGTTTTTTAAACTCAACCGGTTATTATCAGACATCAGTGTGTTTACTTGGAAAGATTACTGTATATTTCCACTTTTGATTTGTTTTTCCATCGTAAGTTTGGTCTTAAATTTCATTTAGAAGTGGTATTAAAAAGTCTTAAAAAGTCTTAAATTGAATTTGTTTATACCTGTAGACACCCTGAAAACATTATACTCAAAATCGGAAGAATATTTTTTTCTTTGTCAAGTTTAGTCAAACTGCTGATGTTATGGCAGTGGGTTGCGTTCAAGATGAGGAAGCAAAAACAGTCTCATCAGTTCAATTTTAAGCAGGAGGTTAAAAAATGTGCTAAAATATGAGTCATGTGCTTAGGCTACATAGATTTTCATGTAGCCTAGAATAAGGGTAGGACTACATTACCTAAAAACTAAAACAAAAAACGTATGTTCTTGTGGTGGTCTCTTAAAAGACACTAATGAAATGTGTTTTTCCCCACATTAACTTCACATATTCTGCATTAACAAAGATGTCAACTGGAAGTGTGCCACAGAACTTGTTATTATTTAGATTATGCAGATCTCCCCCCCTTCACCTTGACATTGCTTGGATTTTTTTTTACTGAAATTGTATTTTGAATCTTTTTGTTTGTTTGTTTCTTAAATCACTTTTGGTATAGTAATACCTAAAAAACAATTCCAAAGATCATGGAGTGTATGGACCTAATCTGTATTTTCATTGTTCCAGCTGATTACACAGAATATAGGAATACACAGGATTACACAGAATATATGAATACACTGCATTTGCAATGGCCTTAACATGTTCTATGCTGGAAAAACATACACCTGACACCCATATGTGCAGACCAGTCACTTATCAGCCAAGCACAGAGGTTAGGCCTACTGCAAGGAAGCTTGAGTCAACGAGGTTCTTATCACAAAAAATTGGTTCTAATTATCTGGCAAAAGGTTGTTACCTTTACTACTCTTCATTTCAGCCACTTTGTGATTAGTTTTAAGATAAATACTCTTTGTTTGACACTTCCCCTTGCAATTTACAAGAACAAGGGTAAGATAAACTGCTTTATGAAAAAGGGCCCAGCCAGTGTCCCCGTTTTTCCGTTTACAAAGACAAAAACTTTACATGTTTTGGAGGTGTTAACGTATCTGAACTGAAATTGTCCCCGGATTTTGTCTCAGAAATCTGGTCACCTTACTTCACAGGCAAAGATAAACACAATACGTGTGCGAGCCAACGTGCAAGTGGCGATATTTCGTTGTGAATGACAGGGGAAGGAGTAAAATGTGTAAAACCATAATGTTCCTCACCACATTGTTGGCCAATTTTTTCGCTTCTTCCACAGGAACGTTTAGACCGGGCTTCAGCAATCCTTTTGCGAATGCCTCTTGTAACTTTAAAAAAAAAAAAAAAACGAAAATTACAAGTTAGTCATTGAAATCTACAGACGATTCAAAGTTTTCACGCAAGTCGACCATAACTACGACGAAGAACACAAACTAGGTAGCATAGCCCATAAACATGTTACTCATGGATGTACTGACAGTAACGTACACAAACTAATGAACTGCGAAATAATTATTTATACCATCACATGTAAAAAGGTAAATTAATTATAGTTAAGGAGCACACAGGAATAATTCAATCACACATGCCAGCTCTGCGTTGTTGCTCAGCTAACGTTAGCTAGCTAGGTAGCAACCTAGATATAAACACTCACCGCTCCATCAGACATTTCACTATCCTCTTCGGATTCAAACCCCAACTGTTCCTCATTGTCTGAAGTATCCATGTTAACCAAATCAGTACGTTTACTGGGTAGATACCGCGATTTACCTTTCCTATAATGTAGTAACTCCTATCAAACACATGTGAGGTACTTCCATGAAGTAAGTGCACCATGCATGTCGTACCGGGTAGTTTGGTGTGATCAATTACAAAGTTCCTAGGTACGAAGGAAAATGTTAAATCGTGTAGCGTAAATGTCTGTTTAAGTATTTCGAAAGCTGAACCCATTTTTTAAGTTAAAGTTATGCATCGTTTAATACATCACCATGGTATTACTTGGGTGAATTTGAATATTCTTTAAAAGATTACGTTTTACATTTCTTATTTATTCTGTAACGATGGAATCGTGCTACCCTCTAGTGGCAGAAATGTAAATGCATGTGGATTCATGGACGTTGTCATAGCAGCGCGTCAGTTTGAGGTTACCTTGACAACATTGAATGGATGCTCTAACTTTATGTGTGATGTGGCTAGCATGATCAAGTAGCTATTTCAAAAGGTCTTGTTACACATTTGTGAAACTGTAAGTTCGGCTATTTTCATTTCTTATGACTCCTTTATGATGATTTGAAATGATATGTAAAAACAATCTCATGTAACAGTTTGTCGATATGTCACTTGCACTTGCTAGCGATATGAGAGATCATATTAGCTTAGCTGTTGGCTGGCCACATAGGAAAACTGACATTTCCTGGTATAGGCTAAATATTACCTACGTTACCTCTGTCATAGTTATTCTGGGTAGCTAGTTCTCGCTTGAGATTATATTATATTTGGTGTAGTAATGTCTCTTGGTAAAGGCTTACATTAGTGTGATAACATTCTAACATAGCTTGCCATTTGTTGTGTATATTTCTAACTTTACAGGTACGTTAGACTGTTCTAAAATTAACAGGTAGGCTAACGTAGCAGCAAGTTAACCACTATCGCGCTTGGTAATTTATTTGAACTTAATTTCTTTGCACATTTCAGGGTCATACCCAACAGGCTGAAGAATGGCTTCGGTGGTAGCTCAGTCATATTACACATTCGGTCTGCGAACAGGAGTGTCAAACAGCCTCTGCTACTTTGATGAGCAAACAATTATATTTCCCTGTGGAAATAACTTGGTGCGCTACAACATTGACCAGAGATGGCAGAAGTTCATCCCAGGTAATATTTGTTTTATATCTCTTACTGGCATCACTTGAAATGACACAAATACACTATTGGGAATAGGAAATAAAGAACTGAAGAGATATGATCTCAATAATTGAATATATTTGATAACTATGCAAAATGAATAGCTCCTACGTAATGCAAATTCTACTTCAGAAAAAATGGCATGTCTTAATAACCGCATTTCTAAATGTGTGCCAACAGGGTCAGAGAAAAGCCAGGGCATGTTCGCGATGGCTATGAGTGCTAACCGTCGTTATTTGGCAGTGTCAGAGCGAGCAGAGAAGGGAATCATCACTGTGTATGATCTGCACCATGAGCAGACTCGCAGGAGGAAGGTACTGACTGGAGGTGACATACCTGTCCAGGAGTTTCTTTGCTTGGCTTTCTCCCCAGACTCCAAATTCCTCATAGGCCAGTCTGGTGGCCCTGATTGGACCCTCTTTTACTGGATGTGGGAGAAGCAGAAAGTCTTAGCCACAGTCAAGACGACCACACTCTCCAACAACATCTACCAGGCAAGTCACACATTTCCAAACACACACACACACATACACTTCCTGTGTGGTCACTCCAGATAATTTCCATCTTATCTAAAAAATGTATTATCAAACAAGCACTGACATTAGCAAAGTGATTCACAAACTTTTCATGGCAGGCCCCCCTTTGACAACGAGAAAAAAACATTGCATTGTTGCATTGCCAGTGGTGTAGTCCAGGGTATACGCAGGTATAAAGTGAAATGAAGTGAAGTGAAATGACTCTATGGCAGAGGTGGTGTAGACACACACACTCTGAATTCCACCTCTGCATTTAACCCATCCAGGGAAGTGGCAACACACAGTGAAGTGCAGTTACACACTAACCCGGAGCAGTGAGCTGCCTTTGGCGGCACCCGGGGAGCAGTGATCGGGGTTAGGTGCCTTGCTCAAGGGCACTTCAGCAGACCCACTTATTTTTCAGTCAGCATTGCTTATACACACTTCTCAAAACATGGCGTTTATCCTGTACTGTATGGGCTGCTTAAAAAATAAATAAGAGTATACCCACTTCTCCAGGGACCACTACACCACTGTGCATTGCTGTTCTTAAACATTGTGTCTACATTTGAATTTCATCAGTCAGTTAAACTTTGACAACTAGTTAGTTATTCAAGTCTTCTCCCGTTTTTTGTTTGCCCTCAACCTGCCCCATAGTTTGGAAACTTGACTGTTTGTCCCTGTCGTTTAACAGGTCAGCTTCAGCCCCCATGACAACACGCTGATCTGTGTGAGTGGCAATGGGGTGTTCAAGCTGTACCGCTACTTAGAGGGGGCCCTAAAACAGTGCAGCTTCCAGAAGCTTGACTCCCTAAACTTCCTGTCACATGTCTGGATGTCAGAGGAGCGTGTAATCGCTGGCACTGACACAGGCCGCCTGCTGGTGTTTGAGTCTGGCGACATGCGCTGGGAAATGAGCGTCACCTCTAAGACCTCACACGAGGTGGACAGGTAAATTCCTATGAGTTTGGCTTCCACCAGTTCTCGCCCAAAAAACTTAGAGTTTTCACTATTTCCTACTATGTTAACTGGTGAATACACTGTACCCTACTTGATCCACCTGCATTCACTCAGCATTCACTCAGTTCACAAAGACTTGAAACTGTTCTGTGATTCCTCTGACTCCGTCTTTCATCCTTTAGACAGGAGACGAAGCCTTCAGAGGAGGAGGAGGGCAGGGTCTCTCCTAGCCTGCCTCGTATCACCGTCATCACAGCCTACTCCAAGGGCTTCGCCTGCTCAGCCGGGCCTGGCACAGTGTGTCTGTTTGAGAAGACGGAGGAGAAGGACAACTACCGCAAGACCAGAGAGATACAGGTACTAACCACCACAGCATCATCAGGCTTTTACTGTGTTAATCTTAGTCACCAGCCTATCTCTTGCCCTTGCTGGCTTCGGCCTGTATGTCTAGATCAATGAAATGCATGAATAAACCAACAAATGTTATAAACTCAGGGAAATAAAATACTAAATTGGAGAAGAACCTCTTTCGTCAAGTCTATAATAAGCTGCTGTGTGACTTGCATTGGCCAATTAATGTGCCAGGGGCCGTATTCACAAAGAATCTTAGGGCTAAAAGTAGCTCATAAGTGGCGAATTTAGGAGAAACTCCTAAAAATAATGGGCGTGTCAGTCTTAAATTTAGGACTCCTATTTTTTTTTTACTAAGAGCAATTCACAAAGAATTTTATCCCTAAAAGTAGCACCTAAGTCTAAGACAGCTTAAAACTCCTCATGAGGACTCCTAAGTCACTAAGACTTATTCACAAAAAATCGTAAGATGGCTGCAGCCGACTTGGAATTGATAAAAGACATTATTGCGTAAACCGTGAAGGTATTAATATTGTTGTAGAATTAGCGCGGGATGCAATGACGCCTTTAAACAACGATGTGTCCCGAAGTGAAATGTTTGGAAACATAAAGATAGCCTATTGCGTTTTGCGGAAAACGCAAATGACGACACTGGGAATCATCACTCAGCCGTTTAATTCATCAAACTATCAACGCACTGTAGACCCCACATCATCCAACAGTTTATCCAGTTGCCTTTGGACAATCGCCTATTACACAAGATCAAAGTAAATTCCATCGCGATCGTAGGAATGTCCAGTGACGGGACACCCATTACAATAATTGCCCCATCAAAAGATGAGGACGTTTTCGTCCACCGTGGCTTGGATGTACCGATGACTCGTGCATTTCAACGGAGAGCGGTCTGCAGCAGGTTTTTGAGAACTTACCAGCTGGATGCCGCTGGGGTGACAGTGGCTATTGGTCCTGGGACCAGTAGGCTTTCGCTTAGGCTACGTTTCACGTTGGTTTTGCTTTGATCAATTAAGATTGGAGGGCTTGAAGTGCCGTATGTGCTGATATTTGAAGTGGTCAAGGGCTGGAAATATAATAGCCTAACAGTTTGCTGGGTGCTTTAATTATTACTGCCTTGATTACATGCAATTGCCATATTTTATATTGATCGCTTTCTATTTCTCTTAACGTGCAAAGTATCATTCCCGTTGGATGCACAAACTTGTCATCATGCGTGTGCATTCTGCAAACTGCACTGTCCATAACTATTTAATATGACTTAATTTGAAGCCTAGGTTATTGTCTTATTTTCAGTTGATATAGTGGGATTGTTAGAGGGACGTCACAAATGAGTTTTTAATGAGAGAGCCTGTCAACAACCAATCACCGTCCTCACCCCTTCTTAACTCGTGCATGAGAATCGACGTCATCCATAGCAACGGTGCTTTTATCTTAAGCTTAGGAGTTTGTATTATCCTTAGTATGAGTAGGTCTCAGAGGCGTTGGGAATCACTTTTAAGAAATTACTCCTACGTAAAATGTTTTAGCACGAGTTAGTAGCACTCTTAGTGGTAAGATAAAAAGCTTTGTGAATACGGCCCCAGATACTGTCCACTCCATTTGTGTAAGTCATCCCCCCTACCCCCAGTTAGAGTTATGTTGTCTTGTTACTGTGTCTGTTCCAGATACCTCCAGATCCACACAGTAATGAACCGAGTCAAGCCCAGCTGCAGGAGATCACTGGCCTGTGCATCAGCCCATCCGAGGAGGCCCTGTCTGCCTGCACTGACTATGGGCAGATCTATAGCATCACCCTGGCTTCTGCTGAGATCAGCAAGGTAACTTCTCCACTTCAAGGGCTGTCTCAACACAAAGGATGTTGACTTGTATAGACAGAGTACAGAGGTTGATGTGTAATAAGATCAGCTGTCTTATTATTTAAAGAATAGATTTAAAGCAGCAGTACTAAGGAGTTTGGATTACATCATTGCATAAAATGAATGCAAAACCTTGCAAACAGCACTGCATGGCACTGATAAAAGCTTGCTAGCATGTTAAACTGGTATCTTTAAGCAATATAGATGGAGACGTCACACTGAAAGCTTTTATTTTATTTTCACGGGGTGGTCCGACCCGAACCACAGAAGTACATAGTGCATAGTCTGGGTGTCCTGTGGATATGGAGTGTCCTTGGATATGGGTGTCCTTTGGATATGGAGGTTCACAGTCATACGTCATAGTTCTCTAACTGGTACGTGTTCCTGTGCTCTTGTTTGTGTCAGGGGGAGCAAGCGCATTTTGAGTTCCTGTCACACTCCTTCCACTCCAAAGCCATCACCGGCCTATCCATCTGCATCCGCAAACCCCTCATCGCCACCTGTTCATTGGACCATTCGGTGCGCATCTGGAACTATGAGAGCAAGTACGTCTCAGAGCAGTGCTAAGGACTGGTCATGTCAGACGACTGGTCTCTGTTACCAGTGTGCATTGTGGCTCCAGTGTCTTAGAACAATCCCTGCTCACAGAAGTGTAGATCACTTTCAGTGATCAGAATAACAAACATACATACATACACACATACACACACACATACATACATACATACATACATACACTCATACATACATACATACATATATACACACATACACACATACATACACGCATACACACTTGATACACACATACACATAAACATACATACATACATACACACAAACATACATACACACATACATACATACATACATACATACATACATACATACATACATACATACATACATACACACATACATACATACATACATACATACACACATACATAGTACATGCTGGGAAATCCATAAATGCTGTGTCTGTATTTGTGAATGTGTGTAGCGTTCTGGAGCTGTATAAGGAGTTCCAGGAAGAGGCCCACAGTGTGGCACTCCATCCCTCTGGCCTCTTTGTGCTGGTGGGCTTCACCGACAAACTGCGGTTAATGAACCTGCTCATAGACGACATCCGGACCTTTAAGGAGCTGACTGTGCGCGGATGCAGAGAGGTGAGTGTCAGTGAAGGATGTTGAGGCGCTACAGAGGTGGAAGCAGAGCAGCCATTTGGGTTGGTTTGTGACAGCCATTGAAATGATATGTGTGCTTTGCTTAGAGTTAAAACTGAAAAGGGAGTCCTAGGACAAAGAGATAGAACGCTAGATGATTCAGTGTGATGCATACGAGAGGACTGTGAAATGTCATATGAGAATGCTGTGAAATGTCTAATTAACATGATAGATGATGATGTGGCTGTTTCTAATTGACAATTGAACTCTTCTCAGTGTGCCTTCAGTCACGGGGGGCACATGTTTGCTGCTGTCAACGGCAACGTCATTCATATCTACTCCACCACCACCTTTGAAAATCTGCTCAATCTCAAAGGACACAACGGGAAGGTGAGGCAGGAGACATTTCCATGCTGTGAATGACATTTCAAAGTACAAAGTAACCTAGACGATATTGTTCAATTCTGTGTTCGTTTTGTTTTGTTTGCAGACATTAGAATTTATACATTTATTACATTTTAGCTTTATTAGTTCAGAATTACATTTAAATGTAGTCATTTAGCAGACGCTTCTATTCAAAGCGACTTACAAGGAAATTGCATTTATTTATCAGGAGCAGTTAAGGGGTTTAGTGTCTTGCTCAAGGACACTTACACACTTGGTAGGGAGGAGTGGGGAATCGTAGTAGCAACGTTCCGATTGCTAAACGACTCCCCTACCCGCTGTACCACTGTCACCCCCAATTAGACCAGTTATGTATATATGTCTCAATACGGGTGCCGTGGGGATGACCCATGTTTGACCCCACAGGTGCGGTCTGTCATATGGAGTATGGACGACAGTCGCCTGGTGTCGTGTGGCATGGACGGTGCCGTGTACGAGTGGAACACCCTGAGCAGCAAGCGAGAGTCCGAGAGTGTGCTCAAGTCCTGCAGCTACACCGGTGTGGCCATGTCCTCAGACGGCAAAATCTTCTTTGCCGTCGGCACAGACAGAACCTTGAAGGAGATCCAAGACTGTCAGGTACGTTTTAGGATATGGAATCTAAATATTCTGTAGGCAAAAAAGGCATAGATAGAGAGTTAAATAAGGGGACAAGAGGATTTGGCATTAAAGCCATTTCCATGGCACTCTTATTGGTTAATCACATACAAACACAAACATATTTATTCAAATGTATCCAAAGACATCAGGCTGAAACATACTGTAGTAGAGTATCATGTAACTTTTGCCATCCTGCACAATCCTCGATCGATCAGCCCTTTCAAAACATCACAGCCTTCTGGATTTGAATGGGTTGAAAGAGGGGTTCATGCAAGACGAGGGGCCCTATCATTACCTTTCCGGTTTGGGCACTCTGACTGAGAACTGATTAGTGGCTACAGGTGATATACAGTAAATGAAGGTATACTTTTTTACTGAGTTACTGCTCTCTCTGTAGATCCTTAGGGAGATGAGTGCCGATGATGTGATGTACACAGCCATCACCATGACCCACAGCGGGCGTGCCATCTTCACCGGCACCTCCGCCGGGACCATCAGGGTCATC
>NC_137923.1:30047633-30050133 GCF_963457725.1 Sprattus sprattus | reverse complement strand
ATACGAGAGGGTGCTGAGGGAGGAGAAGGAGATCAGCCTGTGTCTGAAGGGGGAGACGGGAATCATGCGGAAGAAAGTAAGATGGTTTTACAATTAAGTTCCTTTGATCCAAACAATGCTGTTTTTACCGTTGTCTTTCTACATAAAGCATATAGAGGGCTATCTGTCATTCACATAGTTACCTATAGTTACACATGAAGTGTGTGTGTGTGTTTGTGTGTGTGTGCAGTATGGACATAGATATGGATATACGTATACAGATATATAAATATAGATACATGTTTGGATTAATGAACTTGTATGTATTGTAGATAATGGATATGCACATGCACTGACAATTGTTTGGGTCAACTGTAGTTCAGCAGTCTGCAGCGAGACATCGATGAGCGCAATGTGGAGATTGAGAAGCTGAAGGTGGAACTGCAGAAGTTCCAGGGGGTGATCCGATCCATGGACAAGGACATCAACACTCTCAAGAAAGAGATCCTGGAGAGGGACGAGACCATCCAAGATAAGGTGGGCATGCTGCAGCAGAGGACTAGCAGGCCAAAGACCTGCTGTGGTCACCTGATAAAGCTAGCAACACTGGCATGGGAAGAGCTGCTAGTCATGCAGGTTGGAAACGGGTTAGAAGATGTTATGGCTTGCTTGTTTGTTGCAGGAGACTTGAGCTGACACAGATAATTCTCTGGAATATTTCTGGTCATCTCAAATGGTTCTGTGGGTTATAATGGGAGACCAAATGGCAGGAGAATAAGAACCGAAACCAAACCATCACCGTAAAAAAGGACAGTGGACAAGGGCAGGCAGATTAAGACAAGAAGTGTGTGTCAAACTGCTTTTGAACAAAAGGAGGGTAGCTTTGAGAGTTCGAGGGACTCTATGAGGGATCTGGCCAGAAGAGCGTAGTGTAATGAGCTCCTGGCGCTCCTGTGTGTGGGAAGAGTGGCAGGCCGGAGAGGAACTAGTTTAAATCAAAAGCAGTTAATACAGTCTTGTGTGTGGACAATGAGAAAGTGAAAGTTATTTAATCACAGCAAAAAAAAAAAGAAGACAGATAAAGATGCACACTGGAAAAGTATGAAACTTCAATCTTCTTCATCTTCAATGATCATGATCAATCATTATGATCAGAACCTGACGCTGACCAATCTCTTTGTTTCCTTGGCAATAAGATGTTAAAAGAACCTTGCCAAACTTTCAATACATCACAAAGACAAAGTCTTCACATGAATGTAAACAAAGCTTTGTTAAAGCTTATTTCCATCAAACTAACATAATGCTCAGTGTTTCCCCTAGGTTTACAGCTTGGGGGGGGGGGGGGGGGGGGGGGGGGCTTGACGGCGGCAGGGGCGCGGTGCGGACACAAACACTTAAATGAATTATGATGTTTATGTGTTTCTTTGAATGACAGCAGTCAATAAGTATAATTTTACATGTTTTATGGTAAAGGTAACCTTAAATGACTTATTTTGTGATCTGGCGCAATATTTATAAAAAAAATAAAAAAAAACATTTTTTTTTTTTTTTTTTTTTACTTGACCTTCCAGGGGGGGCGGGCGGGGCCGTTGGGGGGGCGGGCCGCCACCCTAATATCATTGTAGGGGAAACACTTGCTGTTTTAACAAAGTGACCTGTCTCACCTGCAGGAAAAGCGAATATATGAGCTTAAGAAGAAGAATCAGGAGCTTGAAAAGTTCAAATTTGTTTTGGACTACAAAATCAAAGAGCTGAAGAAACAGATTGAGCCCAGGGAGAATGACATCCAAGAAATGAAGGAGCAGATTCAAGAGGTGAGGAACGCTGTTCTGCAGCTGGAGAACTAATAGACCTGTCATTCTATGTGTGCAGTGAAGGTGTTTTCAACATACTGTACGTAGTACATTCATTCTGATGAAGTTGATTTCATATAGTGTGAATGACTTGTCCCTTATCATAATGAAATCTAGTTGTACACAAATATATCTTATCAAGCTGATTGTGTCGTTGTCATGAAGGTTTGTTTTCTCCTAATGTTCAGGACAAACCATAAAGCGGTTTGGATGTTTTTATTTGCCCAGATGGAAACGGAACTGGAACTGTTCCACAAGAAGAACACCCAGCTGGAGCTGAAGAGCACTGAACTGAGGCTCAAGCTGAAGGCCACAGACAATGAGATGCACAAACAGATGAAGAGGGTTAGTGGGACTGGGATGCCCTTGCTCCCGGGGTTCAGAGGGTTAGTGGGACTGGGCTGCCCTTGCTCCTGGGGTTCAGGCACATCTTATAGCACTGAGAATGTTTGAATTAAGCAGTACACTTTTGGTGTTTATGCTTTTTTTTACTTACTAGACAGAATGTTTTCTGGAATGTTACATGCAATTCTTAGTGTGCTGATCACATGAATATGGATTCTCTGCTAGTAAGAGTTTGTACTCCAAATTGCTGGCATCAGCTATAGTATGTCAGAAAAGTTGTTGAAATGAGCTGATCTTCCCCCCGTGCAGGTGAAGGATGTGGA